>NC_088931.1:63227500-63490000 GCF_038396675.1 Hydra vulgaris | reverse complement strand
GAAGGGGGAGGTTACATAAATACAGTTTTTCTTATTAATAAAACATTGTAAACTCTTATAATTACAAGATTTACAAATTTCTGTTGACAAAAAATAATTTTGAAAATTTAATTTTTTTACGATTTTAAAATTTAATAATCGTAACTAAATATAATAAGTCTCTATATATTCGAAAATATATCATTCAATGGAATTATAAAATGTAAAGAAAAACAATTTTATATTGTTGCTTTTGATATAAGAACTCTGTATAATGAGAAACTTTGAGCAGCCGTAGCGAAGTGGTTAGCGCGCATGCTTTAGAAGCTAGTGATCCGTTGTTCAACGCCACCTCTGGGCAAGTTTTATAAAATCCGTAAGAGAGGAGGCGTGAACTTCCTTTCAAATGCTCTTCGGCGGTGCTGTATGATACAGCACCGCCGAAGACCGTCAGGACTTCTTGGGGCACCTAAAAAAAAATTAATTTTCTGGAAAGCGTTGGTCTTCTTAGATCTGATAATTGATCAGTTCCCAACGGTCGCCAAGTATATTGATCAAGACGACAAAACTGAGCTCGATCCTCATCATTTCTTAACGAAGGATCGGGAGTGGTTGGACTCTCGTGTGCGCAGCACAAAATTTTACGTAAATTGTAAATTGTGGTTATTTCTGATGTTGCTCTTTGACAAAAAGCTTTTACTTTTATGTTAAAAATTGTTTCTCTTTTGTACTTTTATTTATCACTACCGATATTCAAAGACCATTCCTCGATAATTGAAATTTAAACTTCCTCCTTGGAAGTCTGGTTTGTCTCCCTATACAATCAGATTTGTCTTAAATAATCTGTGAGCATTGTACTTTGCCTCTGAAGCTCTACTCATTCTAATAATATTGACCAAATAGCTATTGTTTTTCGCGAGTCAGACTTATTTACATTGTTGCTAAGTGCAAAAGAGGTTTGATGTTCGTAATTGCGACAGAAGAGATGTGGCCTTTTCTAAATGCTTCAATGAAGAAGAAATTGAAACTGAAGGCGTCGATATTCCAAAATGATGCGATCATTTCAGACGGCCCTTTTCTAATCATTTTACTTTGGTTAAATATATAGAATATATAGAGGAAAACTTAAATAATAAAATTTATTCATTTCAGGGAGTCCTACAAGAATAAACTACGTGAGTAAAACGTGAAAGCTCCCAATCAGCACCAGGTTGATTTTCAAACACAGAAAACTGTAACTCACGTGTGAAAAATATCAATAAACATACTTAAATTATATACAGATTTTTTTTTTTTTAAATGGAGTGAGATCCCAATCATATGACATATTTCTTGAAGAGGAGGGGGAGGGGTAGAGAGAAGGAAAATCGGTGACAAATAGGAAGGAGGGGGTTGAATGTTGCCTAAAAAATGATGACGTCTTTTATGGACCTTTGGTAAAATTTGTAAAAAAACCATTCATTTCCTACTGCTTGAGATGTAAATAAAGAATTAGAACACAAATTTTTAGAAAATACTGTTATAAGACGTCTTGATACTGCATGACTATTTAGTTACGGAGTTGCAAAAAACCCGTTTGTTTCAAAGAATAGAAAAGTTAGTTGAGATTTTTCTAGTGTTCGTAAAAACCTGACAGCAGAACAATGGAGTCACAATAACTTGAGTCATTCAAATAGAAGAAAAAAAAACATTCAGGCTATAACAAAATGCAAGCAATTGAACTCAAAGTATACAAAAGCTCCTTTTCAACATGGTCGTTTAATAGCAGTGATGGTTCGGGAATGTTTTTTGGTTATTTTTTGTTTGGGGCCATTGTATATAACCAAAAACATTATCTTACGCTTCGTATATAGAGATTTCGGAAAAAACTGATGATTTTCGGGCTGAAATTTCCACTTTAAGATGGCAATTTTAGCAGGATAATGATTCTAAACATCCAATTTATTAAAACATAGTTTAGTACAAATAAAATCAGTTACAGAGAACTTGTAAAAAAGAAAAGAATATTGATTTTTCGTATTAGCCTGATTTTCATATAGACTATTTCTATTAGCAAGGTTTTAAGTTTTTTAAGTAAACTATTTTACTCTTTGAAATTTTTTTTTATTTTCTTCACATTATTAATTCTAAATTATTATTATTTTGTTTTGTCTTCCTATTAAGATTGTTTTCATATTATTATTGTTTTTTTTTTAATAAAATGTAAGAGTAAAATAAACATTATTTTAAGAGAAAAATATATCTTATTTTTAGAGAAGTATATTTATTATTATTTTATCGTTATTTTTTTATTATTATTTTATCATATCTTATTTTAAGAGAAATATATTTATTATCATCATTATTTTTTTAAAAGTTTAGCGTGTTTTATTCACGACATTCAAAACATTTTTGGTGCCTAGGATTTTACAAGTGATTTTATTTATGTTGCTGAATCTGAATATGAAAACAGCTTTTTTTTTATCAGTTTTTTAGATAAATGTTTTTTTAAGATGCAGTTTTACATGAAGTTTACAATTCTAACTCCATTTTATAAAGTTATAATTCACATATACAAGGTTTGGTTACTGTATTCTGTACATTTTTCATATTGTCAATTAACGGGTCAGTTTTATTAACCGGTCAGAATTATTCTGCAAGACGATCAATTATTCACTCAGAGGAAGTGCTAATCCCAACGTTTCTTCAGCTATCAGAGTTATTTGAAGATGAATATTGTCCTTCTGATCACTCTTCTGATTCTAATAAAAACAACAGTGATTATGAGGGGGCGTCATTAACTCCACAATGTTTTAACCGAGATAAGTTGAATGACCTTACCAGAAAGCTCAACCTGTCAAAAGAGCTTCTGAATTATTTGCTTTCCGGGCTGAGGAAAAAAAATTTATTGGAATTTACGAGGAACCAAAAATATTTTTTATCGTACACAAGAAAAGGATCTGTTACTCTAGATCTCTCTTAAAATAATTCTTTATTGTTATTCTCTATTATTATTTTATATTACCCTACTTTTATATTAGAAAATTTTTTGTTAAGTTTACCGATAAATATAAAACTTGGGCACATCAGGTCTGTAAAAGTTGCACAGAACATTTACGACCGTATACTAAAGAGAAAAAAATAGGTATGAAATTCAGAGTCCCAATGGCCTAGAAAAAACTCAAAACCATTTCTGCCTAGTAAATATTACTGGAATCAATCGAAACAACAGTAGCAACCTATTCTGATTTAGTTTCTGCGACTAATTCTTCACTTAGAGAAAGTGACAACCCTAATGTTTCTCCAGCTACAAGAGCTTTGTGAAATATTTTCCTTTTGATCATTCTTCTAATACTAATAAAGGTGACAATGATTAACGGGTGTCATCACAACCACAATGTTTTCAACCAAGATGAATAAAGAAAAACTAAAAAGAGGAGATGGAATATTTGGAATGATCAAGTTATCAAAATAAAAGATGACCTTTTCATCTCAGTTGCCCATAGTGGGAATTTTACTATTGAAATACTAGTAATAAATCAAAAAACATACTGGTTTCCACCGACTAGCTAGGGTTGATGTTATAAAACTTTTACCGGCATAAAATGCTATCGGCAAAACTTTTATTACCGGAAACTTTTACAGCCGGAAATTTTGAGTCGTAACTTTTTTTCCATTCAATAATATAAAACTTTTCCTCGTCAAATTTTGCAGATATCAATGCACTGAATTTATTTTTAGAAACTTATTTTCCGGATCAATAATATTTTTAAGACATAAAAAACCCAACAATTTAAAGACCCAACAACTTAAAGACTGTCGAAAGAAGAGTGGGATAAGGTATATAAGGTATATTTTCATATATAATTAAATCAGATTCAAGCAACTCAGGAATCAATTTTAGACAGTTACGCCAATCTGTTGACACAAGATGGAATAGTGAACTGGATTGCATGGCTTCTGTCCTACATCTAAAGAGTGCAATTATCAGCTTATGTGCAAATGAAGATATTTTTTCTTCAATGACCATCAGTGCATCACAGTGGAAATCAATCGAGGGAGCAGTAGAAATTTTGGCACCACTTAAAGAAGCTACAGAAACGTGGTCGGCTGAGTCTATTCCAACAATTAACACTGTCACCGATTCTCTTTATTTAATCCATGACAAAATTGATCAATTTATTGAGACGGATGGAAAAAAAGGCTACGGTGTCTTGTATGCAAAAAACTTGAAAAGCTGCATTGAGGAAAGATTTCCTCTTTGCCACACTGGAAACTTATTGAGTGCTGCAGCAAACTACTTAAATCCTGCTTTAAAGGGACTTCACTTGAAGCTCTTCAAAATTTCAAACAACAAAAGAATGGTTAGCCTCACAGGTTAAGGATAATGTTGAGTGCCAACCTCTTGTCAGAGTCCTTTCAGCAGATTTGTCACCTAATTCAAAACTGAAGCGCAAGTTAAACGTTAGACTTGAAACACAAGAGCCAACATCTGAACTGAATCCTATTTTGAGCGAAATGTGCCAGTATGAATATCTCCCTGATGCCAAAAAAGACTTTCCGATTCTTGATTGGCAGAAATTGCATTCAAATACAATGCCAGAACTCTCTTCATTAGCTACACAAATTTTAGCTATTCCAGCAAGTTCAACTAAATCAGAGAGAGTTTTTAGCTCAGGTTGAAATGTCGTCCGATCATCCAGACACAACTTACACCCAGAAAAAGTAGAACAAATCATCTTAATCAGAGAAAACATTGTCTTGTTGGAAAAGTTTGGCAAAAAAGTTCTGAATTAATATTTGAAAAAGTTGTTTACATTTGACAAATGTCATTTGTGTCTATTTGTCAAAACCATGCTTACATTTTTTTTTACTTGGATTTTAATAAATTTGTTTTCAAAAATTGTTAAATTTCTCGTCTCGCCTCGTTCTCGGTCTCACGAGAAGTACTAACTTCTCGTCTCGGTCTCGTCTCGGTTTGAAAAAACCTAGTCTCGCTCATGGTTAGCTAATAGCATAAATGATTCTTTTAACAAAAGCAATTTGTATGAGGAACTTTTATAGACCTATCCAAAGCGTTTGACACAATTAGTTATGGTATCTTATTAAAAAGATGGAAAAATACGGGTTAAAAAATACTACCCTAGATTGGTTTAAAAGTCATCTGTGCAACAGACGACAATGTGTTATTTCAAACGATAAAAAATACTCAGACTTTCTAGAGATAAAATTCAGAGTTCCCCAAAGTTCCATTCTTGGTCCTCTTTTATTTTCAATTTATCAGGGGATTGTGAAAGATCATTAATATAAATTGTAAATAAAAGAAGTGATAAAAAAACTCGTTTCAATAATGTCTGCTAGTGACACAAATTTATTTTATTCATCAGCATCAATCAAAGACCTCTATGAATCTGCGAATGATAACCTTGAGAACCAAAACGTCTGATTTAAAGTAAATTAGTTATCTTTGAATTAAAAAAAAACAAAAAATATATCGTTTGATTCCAACCATCAGAAAAATAATATACCAAGCATGCTACCATTACTTAAAATTGGAAACATAAACATCAAAAGAAGCAAAACAATTAAATTTCTTGGAATTGAAGAAAAGGTTTCTTGGAAAGTCCATATAAAAACAATAAATACAAAAATATCGGCATACTCTACAAAGTCAAACCTATACTTTCCTAAGAAAATTTTAAATTTCTTTACTTTTTTATATACAAAGTTATATATCTATGCTATTATTGCTTGGGGAAGTACAAATAAATTTAAACTTACCTTGATTTATAATAAAAATTTATAAAAAAGTATTTACCCAACTAACATGCACCAAATTATTTTATCTAAGCTCAAATATAAGCTCAGACTTCTTCCAATCTCTTTTCCTAATAATTTTTTTCAAATCAACGCACACAGATGTATCACACAAATTTACTAGAACGAAAAACCAAACTTACTTTCTACCGTACACGAGAAAAGAATTTGCAACCCTTCTTCTCTCAAGAAGAGAATCTTGTCTTTTGTCATAAAGTTAGAGGACTCCTGCAAAAAACGGAACTTCCTGAATAGTTTCAAGCTGGTTGGCGTTTATTTATTGGCAGCTCAAAGCAAAGTGTAAATGTGCTGTTCTGCACAATGGAGATAAATTTGGTTCAATATCAATTGTCCACTCAACAAAAATGAAAGAAGAATATAACACCATTGCTTTAGCCTTGGAAAAGCTAAAGTGTCAAGATCATCAACGGGTGATTTGTGTGAACCTAAAAACGTTAAACTTTCTCTTTGGACAGCATAGTGGCTATATTAAACATCCTTGCTTAAAAAAAAGAAAACTTGGACGTTTGGAAAAAGAATGAGATTAACAGCGCCTTAGTTTTGGTTGTATAGGGGAGCAGGTGTCACAGTTAGTACAAGTACAAAAAAATTTGAAGCAGGAATATTTGACAATCCACAAATAAAGAATGAGGCTAAGAAAATATTCTGGACTTCATTTATTGCAAAAAATGAATATTATGTTGAATTGGCAAACGAGATGCTTAGCAGTTTCAAATTCTCAAATTATATCCTTATATACCTTAATTCCGTAGTTTGAATATTAAGCTGCACTATTTGCACAGCTATTTAGATCGTTTTCCTAATAATTTAAGAAACTAAATTGAGGAGCAAGGTGCAGGAATGCAAAGTTCTGTCAATTTTTAGGGATTATGGAGGCAAAAAAAACGAAAAAATTTCATATAAAAATAGCTGTATATACCCCGGCACCAAAACAGTTGCCGACCTGTGTACTTGTACCATATATTGATATTTTTTTAATTCACAAAGCTATTTAAAAGCTTACTTTCTTTTAACAACTTTGTCTCACTGTTTTTTAGACGAAAAAGATTTTATCTATTGTTAGGTTATTTAGTGAGTTGCTAAACAGAGAGAAAAAATTTGACCAATTTCTAATAAAAACTCCAGATCTAACTGTTTGAGTATGTCATGTTAAATACAAACTTTTCTTCTGATTTAGAGTTAAAAAAAAACATTTAAAAAATAAAATGCATTTGTATTGTTTGCTATATATATATATATATATATATATATATATATATATATATATATATATATATATATATATATATATATATATATATATATATATATATACATATATATATATATATATATTTAAATTATGTTAGTGTATTTTACAAATAGAGTGCTCAACGTTCTTAAAGAACAGAGCAATAATAAATTAGTAAAAAACACTTATCTAACTTTTTCTTCTACTTGAAGTTTCACCATTGCTGGATGATCAGGAAGAGTTACTAAATCTCAAAAAAAATTCAATTTATAGAAAAAAATATTTTATTAGATTAGGATTTTTAAGATATTTATTAAAGTCAGTATTGGATGAGTGTACCTTTTTTTTTGAATTCTTCCGGAATTGAAACAAAGAATGAATTAAAAGATTCCGAAATTTTAATGGGGTCATATATCATAGAGTTGTTAGAAGATAAGCAGGAAAGATATGAGCTAACTCTCGAACTAATGTTTAAAAGATTCCTAATACCATCCAATGTACACTTTATATTTTTTGGCATTATCAGAGAAGAACTTAGAATAATGGTTTTTTTTACTACGACGGGTGAGAGTAACAAGTAAGTTTCTATACGTTTTGTAAGATTTTTCTAGATTGAGTTTGTTATTAGGATTCTTTATTTTAAGAAATTTGTTAAATATTTTATTTCGTATTTTAGTTGATGTCAAGATTCCTCGTGTTATCCAAGATTTGAGACCCCTTGAAAACCAGCTGACTTTTGCTGACTTTATTTAATAACGCGTGTTTATCTAAAAAAGAATTCAAACTTGTGAAAAACTTTTCAAATTGATTACATTAGTCCAGCTAATTTTTGAGAAATCACTTCATAGTTCCTCGCAATTATTATTATTTAATTCCGACGAAAAATGCAGCCAAAATTAAACCTCGTAGGATTAATTTTGGTTCTATAAAAAGGATGTATTAAAAATTAGGGTAAATGATCTGAAAAGCTTTACGATAATTTTTAAAAAAATAAAACTTTAAATAATGAAACAAAATATAAAAAATACAAAAATTCTTTTGAAAAATTAAAAAAACAAATTAAAAACTATTACTCCAATCTGCTCAAAAAAATTCAATAGAAAATGGTAGGGAAAAATGGGATATAATAAAAGAAGTAATTGGAAAAAAGAAACTAAAGGTAAACATTGTTTTTCCAAATCGTTTACAAACAAAAATGAACACAGATGTTTTTGACAAAGGCAAAGTTGCTGATATATTTAATGAATTATTTATAAACGTTGGTAAAAATTTAGCCGAAAAAATAATTCCGGGAAGCAAAACGTATTAGTCCTTTTTAAAAAAAACACATTCAGCTATGAATGAGTTTGATATATACTCGGATAAACTTCGAACAGCTTTAACTTTACTAAAAACTAACAGAAGTCCAGGCATCGACGAAATCAATGCAATTGTTTTAAAATCAGTATTTGATATTATCAAATCGCCTCTTTTAACAATATTCAATTTATCCTTTAAAACTGGTGTCTTTCCTGACCAATTAAAGTTAGCAAGAGTAGTCCCTATTTATAAGAATGGCGATGACTCTTTAGCATCAAACTATAGGCCTATATCAATTCTTTCTTGCTTTTCAAAACTTCTTGAACGTATCATGCAGAATAGATTATATAACTATCTTGAAATAAATAAAATTCTGTATAGCAAACAGTTTGGTTTTCGCAAGAGCCATTCAACATATCATGCAATAATTGAAATAGTCAATAAAATTTTGAGTGGTTTTGAAAATAATGAATATACTCTAGCCTTGTTTATTAATTT
Source organism: Hydra vulgaris (assembly GCF_038396675.1). NCBI lineage: Eukaryota > Metazoa > Cnidaria > Hydrozoa > Anthoathecata > Hydridae > Hydra > Hydra vulgaris. The sequence goes on along the minus strand of NC_088931.1, from coordinate 63,481,176 downwards.
AACCAAAGCATTCATAACAGATGACCACAAGATCCTCCTACACAAGCTAGAGATATATGGAGTACCAAACAACAATCTAAATGGTTCAGATGATACTTAAATAACAGAAAACAAGGAGTATCGCACAACTCAGTACACGATTACAAACAATTAGTTGTGGTGTACCCTAAGGCTCACTTCTTGGACCTTTACTATTTTTTACTCTATGTGAACAATATCTGCTTAACTTCAAACATTCTAAACTTTACTCTTTTTGCTGATGATACGAATATTTTCTCTGCTCAATCAAATATAAAAACAATTTTTCTTCAGTTAATCACGAGCTGCAAAACTTAAATGAGTGGTTCAAAGCTAATAAACTTTCCTTAAACATCCTCAAAACCAAAAACTTTTTATTTCATAAACCATCTAACTCTGTTAACCACTTCAACTTCCCAAGCTTATGATCAACAACATTAATATAGAAAGAGACCATTCTATCAAAATCCTGGGAATAATTTTTCAGAATATCTTAGTTGGAAGAATCATATTTTGCACATCGAAAACAAAATCTCCAAGTCAATTGGCATCATGCATAAAATAAAACACCTTCGAAATAAAACTTGCTTAAAAAGTATATATTATTCGTTCATTCGCAGTTATATCAACTATTGTAATATCGTTTGGGCAAGCAAACACTCTTCAGTACTAAAGAAAATATACGTTAAACAAAAGCAAGCGTGTCGAATAGTATGCAACGCTAATAGAAATACCCACGCCAAACCATTATTCAGGGAAATTAGAGCTCTAAATATTTATGAACTGAACTTCCTCCAAAATTTGTTATTTATGCTTCAATCGCAAAACAACTTGCTACCAAAATACTTTGAAAATCAATTTTCCACCATTGATCACAAATACCCAACGAAGTACTCTTTTCAAAACTTTAAAATTCCGGAGATTTTACTTAAAATAACTGACTTCTCTATCTCATCTTGAGGACCGCGGCTATTCGATCTTTAAAGAAGAAATAAAAAACATGAAGTCATCAGATCTCTTTAAAGTAGCATTCAAACGGCACCTATTTAACTTAAGTGACTTCAACATACTCTCCTATTTTTAAAGATCAAATCAATAATAACTAACTAAAACGAATTTATCCCTTTTGGATGACTACAAACGATGATTATACCATGGTTTATTTCTACTTACGAATTCTACTTACGGATGATTATAACATTGGTTTATTTCTACTTAAGAATTTTTAATCTCACGTGAAACTTATTGCAAAATTGCAAATGAAAGGGGACTTGATGATAAGACTACAGTCTTCTAATTGCTCCTGTCATTATTCTAATTCTTATCTAATTAATAAATGTATTAAAGCTAATTGTATATAAAATAAGTAATGATGAAAAAAAAAATACCGTAGAAGTAATATTACCTGCAAAAATATTTGCAGAAGTTGCATTAGAAAATATGTTATCAATTAGAGTTTTGGAGTGATTCGTGGTTCTTGTTGGCAATGAAATAAAGGGAAGAGAGTTATTTAAGGCAATGGTGTCTAAAAATTCAGAGACAGAATTATCTGAGTTTGCTAATAAAAAATCGACATTAAAATCGCCCATTAAAAAAAGTAGTTTTGTTTTTTTCCATAGATTGCTTTTCAAAAATAGGAATTAAATATGATTTAACAAATTCTGAAATATCCATATTAGGATGGCGATAGATACAGCCAATAACGATGTTTGATTTTTTAGGAAAGGTGATTTCCACGAATACAGATTCGATCTTAATATGCTTAAACTAAAAACTTTGGTTTAAGCATATTAAGATCGTTTCGAGGTTTGTAAATTAATGTATTAGATATATAAAGTAAAGTTCCTTCAAAATAAGATTTTGTAGGAGTGTGCTCATAAACATAACCGGTAAGATTTAATGGGATAGTTAGTAGGATGTCATTTTTTAGTTTAGGTTCAGTAATGCAAATAATACTGAATTCGTGGTTAATAAGAGATAAAAGTGAGTTTAACTCGCTAAAATTTTTAATAAGAGAAGCAATGTTTAAATGAAAAAGAGAAAAGTTATTTATGTCGATGTTGGCAGAGTTGAAACATTCTATGTCCATATATTTACAATTAATAGGGTTTTCTTCGAGGTTTACGTCATTGTCATTGTTGTTATTAAGTTGATGGGAAATGAAGTCATTAAATTCATTATAAAGATTAGACTCTATGGTGTTTGAAAAAGACGATATGTTGTTTTAGAGTTCATTAATATGAATCACTTTATCGTTTATTGTTTGCAGACGCAGCTCCTTATCAGATAGAGAACTAAAAGGAAAAATATATTTTCTACATGAGTTGTTAGAGTTTTTCAATATCCTAAATTCCATATCATTCAGACGACAGCACTTTTTATGAAAAAGGTTTAGGCAATGATTACATTGAAGGTAGTGATGATTTGTATTAATTTTCTTGAAACAATCTTTGCAATGAGTAGACATTTAAGTAGTTTATAAAATGAAATGATTGAATGAAGTGAAATAAGGAAACAAACAGTAATATGAACAGCAATCTAACCAAAAATATTGAAAATAATAATATTATTTATTAATAATATAAATATAATTAAATTAATAAAATAATAAAATAAAAACAATATTTATTTAACGATTAAAATAAATAATTAAAAAAATAATATTAATAAAGATAGGGAAGAATAACGCAAATATATATTAAAAATAGGTTATAATTAGTTAAATTATAAGTTATAAGTATAAAATAAAATAAATTATATTAAAATAATAAAAAATTAATGAATGATTATAAGTAAAATATTCTAGTTATAGTAAGTGAAAAAATATAATAATAAATTATTAAGTTTATACTTAATATTATAAGTTAATAAGAAAAAATAAAGTATCTAAGTTAACAAACTATATAGATATATAATAAAAATAATAATAATAATAACATCATAATAATAATCATAATAACAATAAGTATATAAAATAATAAACAATAATTAAAAAAAGAAAAAATTAATGAAAAATAAACAAAACAAAGATAGAAAAAATAAAATAAAATAAGAATAATTACATTAAATTAAAAACGTATTATAAAATAAACAAATTCTTTTTAAATTTCACTACAATCTTCTAGTTTTACTATTGCTTTTTCTTCTTTCTTTTTTCTTAGTTTACTTAATTCTTCTTTTTTTCTTTTCTTTACTTTTTAACTTTTATTTTTACTTTATTTGTTTAGTTCCCATGATATATTTTTTCATCTAATATTATTCCCCAAGTTCACTTTCGTTCTTTTGTTTTCTTTTAATTTCTTTTTTTTAATCTTTATTTAAGTTTATTTAGTGTTCTTTTTTTTTTAATTCGAAGTTCTTTTTTCAATTTTTTTTCTTTTCTTTCCTTCTTTTTTGTATGACTTTTTATGTGCGTTTGTTTAAAGATGATTTTTAAGATTGTTAACGAATTATTTATGCATATAAAATAAATAGTTATTTACTTGTTATTATAATTTGGTTTTATCTTTAATATTTATATTCTTCTTTGCTTTTCTTTTTTATTGTTAACCGTTAAAAAAGCGCGACCACCATTTGCGAAGACTTACCACCGCATTTTTGGAAATTTCTATTTGATTATAATATGATTTATTTGATCATAATATTTATTATTACTTGATTTGATTTTGGAAATTTCTAACTGATTATAAGATCTTTCCTTAAAAATTAATAACAAACCTTTGTTAATAGTTGATTGACGGTGTAATCAGATTATCACGTTATCTAGAAAATTAGGCAGCATGAATAGTCACATATCTATGCTATCTATGTCAAATAAAAATTTAGTGACGTTTTGGACAAGAACTATGCAATAAAAAAGCTTTCAAATTTATGGACAAATATTTTCGAGCGAGTCATTACCATTATATTATATTACCTGTCAAAGGCTTTTGATACTGTAAACCATAACATACTAATAAAAAAACTTGAATATTATGGAGTAAAAAATAATAACTTACTTTGGTTCAAAAGCTATTTGACCAATAGAATGCAATTCATCCAATATGCGCAAAAACAAACAATTCCATATGCTGTAACTTGTGGTGTCCCCCAGGGCTCTATTTTAGGACCCTTATTATTCTTAGTGTATATAAATGATTTAAATCTAGCAACACACTTCTTAAACTGTATTTTTTTTGCAGATGACTCCAATCTTTTTTATTCTCACAGAGATATTAAAACACTTTTTGAAACAGCTAACGAAGAGTTGGGTAAGGTTAATGAATGGTTTATAAGTAATAAACTGTCTCTAAATGTGGAGAAACCCAAATTTATTTTATTTCATAAAGTAAATAAATTAGAAAATATTCCCATTAAACTCCCAAATCTAATAATCAATAACGCTAACATTAAAAGAGAAACTTCAGTTAACTTTTTGGGCGTAATATTAGATGAACATTTACGTTGGAGTGATCATATAAAAAGCATAGAGAAAAAGTTATCAAAAAATATTGCCATGATATATAGGGCTAAACCATTTCTAAATAATAAATCTTTAAAAAGTTTATATTTTTCTTTCATTCATTGTCATTTGATTTATTGTAATATTGCATGGGCAAGTACAAATCATACAAAATTAAAAAAATTGTACAGTAAACAAAAACATGCCTGCAGAATATTATTTGGAGCTGATAAAATTGTACCTTGCGAGCCTCTTCTGCGTATACTAGGCGCATTAAATGTTTATAAAATAAACTTACATCAAGTTTTAATGTTTATGTATAAAGCAAAAATGGGACTATCTCCTAAAATATTTCAGTCCTATTTTGAAAAAGTAGAGCATAAATGTCCGACAAAATTTTCAAATAATAACTACATTGTCCCTAAATATAATTCAAAACAAATTACATATTCAATTCAATATCGTGGACCCTATTTGTGGAAAAAGTTTCCTAATATTGCAAATATGGAAAAAGTTAGTATACATCAGTTTAAAAAAGAATCGAAACAGGTGTTATTACTTATGGATTTTAATATATCCGATTTTAAATGCCTCTTTTAAACTAAAATTCAATTATATAAAATATGTCTCAGAATTTATCAATTTATCAATTTTTGTTTGTTTGTTTCTTCATTATTTGAGTTATGGTGTTTCCTCTAATCTTAAAAGTTATTGGTGAAATCTTAGTTTTTCAACATTTTACTTAACTATTAATGAGTTGTTATTTATTTTACGTTTAATTAAATTGGTTAAAAAAATATACAATATTTATAAATTATAAATATTACAAATTGTTATAAATTTTATTTTCATGTTCTTCAACAAATACTTTGTATAGTATTCGTATATAGTGTGGCTCTTGAAAATACGTGCTCTTTAATTAATTAATTTATTTTTTTGTTTTTCTTTTTTACTTTTCTTTCAGTTTTTCTTGTTTACTTGATTATTACTCTTAACATGAATATTGTTCTTGAAGTAATTCTTAAACTAATTGTTATTTATTTTACAATTTTTAATAAATAGTTTGTAAAGTATAAATATATTATCCGGCTATTGTAAATACGTACGATTGGGGCTCGGTGATAAGACAAAATAATGTCTTCTACTTGCCCCGCCAGTTTTTTTTAATTTATAAACCTTGTAAATTGTAAAAGTTATTAAACGGCGAAATAAATAAATAAATAAAAATTATATAAATCTTTGCAGAGCTCAGCCTACCTTTTTGAGGAAAATTAAAATTATACCATAGGGTGTAAGTAAAACATCTGTTGACCTTTGTTCCTATAAAAACAAAATTTGATGAAAAAATTATTTATTACAATAAATTTGCATACCATTTCGTACTTTATAAATAATCTAATGAGGACTTTTTTTTAATACCAGATCAAGCAAATGCATGGTTTCTTTTTACTTCATAGCAACTGTTGCATTGTGAATATTTTAAGTGACTGTTGGATTGTGTGAATTTTCAAAACTTACGATCATCAAAATCTACAGAGAGAGTCTACGATTGATCAACATCGAGGGTCTACGATTGATCAACATCGAGAGTCTACGATTGATCAACATCGAGAGTCTACGATTGATCAACATCGAGAGTCTACGATTGATCAACATCGAGAGTCTACGATTGATCAACATCGAGAGTCTACGATTGATCAACATCGATTTTTTAGATATACTAGCTATTCAAAATAAGAAAGTCACATGTTTTAGTCAAAAAAAAAGTTACTGTAAACTTTTTTAATAAAAATCACGTCAATAATTTTGTTAAAAAAATATTACTTTAGGCAGGTTTTTTAAGTCACACATAAAAACGTTTTCTGCGAGTTAACTATTTTATGTACTACTTATGATATATACTTTTACTTGTGAAAAATCTATGAAACTATGATATATTAAAAACTAAAAAACAAAATTTTTATGAGAATTCGGTTAAGAACAAGTAGTCACAAATTTATTAGATTGAGAATGAAATTCTAATAAAGAAAATCTAATGATAGAACAAAATTTAGGTTTAAAAAGTATTGGGCTCTAAAAACTTTGCCTTCGAGTGAGTTGCTACGCAATTGTTTCTAGTCAGACATTTTAATAAGGTCGTTAATAAAAAGTGTTTATTTTTAATGTAGTAATAAATTCTAAATGCTGCTAACAGCTTTAATTTTAATAAAGCAATTAATTTATTGAGGCCACTAATTTATTAAGGCAATTAATTTATTAGGGCAAAAAAAGACAACATGTCAACAAAAAAATTTCTAATTTAAAAAAAAAAGGATGAAAAATTTTTATTAAAGAATTTACGCTACTATTTTTGTCGAAACTTAAGTTTTCTAAATGATGTTAGTTTAGATGTCTTTTAGATTAGTTTGTAGAGTTATTTAGATGCATTTTAAATATCTTTTGCTCGCTTAAATACCATGAGAAGTTTTTTGCTTGAAGTTAAAATAGTTTTATAACAAATTTAAAAAGAAATCTTAGCAAACAGGAGTGTTTTTAAAAGTTAAGGAGTTTCTTTAGTTTTTTGTCACATAAAACTAATAAGTATTAAATATAATTTTTTAAATATATATAGCTTTAATGTATATAAAGCCATGGCTAAGTTATTTAGTAAAGATGGTCGACAACACGGGTTTTAAAGTGGATGAACACAAACGTTAATTTAAAAAAAAACTTCCTTTATATCTAGAAATTTAATCAAAAAAAAAAGTTTTTTTACAAAAAAGAATGTGGGGAAAAGGGCTAGACCCCCTGGCCTCCCGGTGTCGTCGGCTCTGCTAAAATTATTTCTTATTATTATCGGAATTATCTATGATATATTCATCTTTTCATTTCTGTTTTATTCGTATAATTATTATTACTTTGTTTTATCATAAACTTAATTGTTTTGTAGAAAGATTTTTAATTCATAGAAAAAGATTCATAATAATTTTCACTGAAACCTTTAATCATTTTATAAACAACAAATTATTGTTAACACAGTTTTAATTATCGATACGTTGTAATTTTTATTTAATAATTTCCTGATATTGTCTGTATCTATGAGTATAAAACAGACAAATTGATTTCATTATTACTTTTCAAGTAAACAATAGAGAATTGATTTGCAAACAAAATAGTGTTTTTAAAATTTAATATGGTTCAAGAAAAGGTTACATTAAAAAAAAAATGGGAAAGCCTTTATCAAAGACAAAACGAGCGAAAATTTTCTCCACATACTTCTACTTTATTAGAAGGTATACTTTTATTAACACTAGCATATTTGAAGTTTTTCATCTGTTTTTTATGTTTACTTTTACCATTTCAGAAATAAATATTTTATAGTTTAATTGAAAATTTTTTAACAATTTTAATTAACTGTTTCAAATAATTATTTAATCCTTTTTTTTTATCTAAAAAAAAATCTTGCAAAGCTTTTACTCGTATCATGAAGCCAATATAAGAAGATAATAAAATGTAAAAAAAGTTTTTCTCTGTTTTTTTACTTCGATTTTTTCAGTAACTCGTAAGTTAAATTAAAGTGATTGAATCGATTTAAAAAACATAAAAATCTATTGATTTTAATCGGCGAAATTTTAAAATAAATATTGATTTTATTATTATTGTTATTATTATTATACAGTTTCTACTTAGTTTTATTTTATTTTAACTTGTTTCAATTTTGTATTTACTTTTAGCTAGCTTTTAAAAAATTTTTTGTTTTATCTAAGATTTTATTTTTCAAAAGCTTTTTAAATTTGTAAAGCTCTATAAACAGATTGTGTCGTGATGGTACTGCTCGAAATGTAATCATTATTTTTTTTCCTGTTAACTTCCACAATACATAACTTTAAATGACATATCAAATTGTTATTATTTGAAATCTTAAGAGCCATGGAATAGAGGCGTGTAATACCTATGTGTGTTATTGAAACATATGTGAGGCAAGTATTGAAAATTAACAAGTGTGTACGATCAATACTGAAAAATCTCCTGTATAACAAGCATGAATAAAATTAATAATTTTAATGATATCGCATTAGGAGCCTAGGCATTTATTTTGCTATGATTCGGTTTCTACACCAGAAAAAAATTAAATTTTTTTTTTCAAAAAAATTAAATGAATAAAAAAAAGAGGTACACCCTAGAAGATTTAAAAGGTATATTTTGCGTCATCGGTAAAGAAGGAGGCGTGAACTTTCAAGTTCAATGCTTCTTTGAGGTGCTTTGTGATATGACAAGCGTATTAAATTGCTAAACAAACCTACAATAAAACAATATTGTGAGGTTGTTTGGTCAATACAAAGAGCTTGTGGTAATATAAAACAACTGCGCTGTTGTTTTATTGCTGTTTTAAACAGCTTGTATGTTAGTTAATACAAAAAAAACGTTTGAATAGGGTAATAGTCGACCTAATTATTCTTCTTGAAGTTGTACGGTTAGGTTCTATGATAAACATTCACAACATTTGCTGACGTAACCTAAATATAAAAAAATAATAATGAGATTTATTATAGTATACAATTCCCAGTGGACACGGTACCTAAAAATGACGTCTTTTGAACGGTCAAAAGACGTCCAAATCGTTCGAAAGATATTTAAAAGATATCTCTTTCACGTCCTGTGCCCACTGGATTACAGATTAATATCATTTTAATACAAATTAGTATTATTTACAAATACATTATTAATACAAGTACAAATAATACTTATACTATACAAAAAAAAACTTTTTTTTTTTTTGAGGATCTCGTTTAATTTCTATTTTTTAGACTAATTTAGAATCAGAGCCAAAGTTACACATATTTTCCATTAAGTTGCTCATATTTCCCATTTAATTTACTTATATTTTAACTAGGGTTTTCAACTGGTTTATTACAAGTGGTGTTTAATACTTATAAAAAAGAATAAAACTTTACTGTTTCATTGTATTTAAAGAAAATTTATAGTTTTCAATATATAAAAAAATTATCATGACCATTCAAGAAAAAGACTAACTAGGTCTTACCTAGGAACAAAAATATCTCGAAATTTTCGCCCCAAATGTAAAGGGTACAAAATTTTCAACCCCTTTATTTAGTGGAGAGTAGAAACTTTACATAGTCATTACTTTTGAACAAAAGATCACTAGATGAAGTTTAAAGCCTATTGAGTAAATTAAATTTGTTTAGGTGTTAGAAAAAATATTTTTTTAACATACTATTGCCGTTACTCAATGGGAACGCGAACGTCCATAGCACGTCCAAAATGGTTCGTTCCGACGTCCAAAATTGATGTCGATTGGACGCACCAAATCAACGACTTTCGTCTGTCCAAAATAGTCTTTTCGGAGGTCCACAATAGACACTTTTGGACGACTAAATTTTGTCCGTTCATTCAGCGTTTAATTTTATTCAGTTCATCCCATACCGACGCCATTTCTAGCAACTATAAAAAATGGAGTCTTGATATAAGAATGAAATTTTTATTTTCCCACAAAGTCTAAATTTAATATACGCGTGTTTTTGGGATTCAACACGAGTGGCAGCCCTCATAAGGATAAAAATAAGGTTACTTCATAAAATAATTAAATCCCAGTATGTGTGTCCAGTATTGACACAAATCATTACAAAAAAATAAAAAGAGTAATATTTTTGACAATATAAATACAATCTAGCAAAAACATTATTTTTTGGCTCGATTTAATATGTCGCCAACGGCACCCTTGATGTTGCTTGCATCATAACCAATTTTATCACCAACAGAAGTATCTAAAGAAATAATATTTATCACAAAATTGTCTGTCAATCATAGAGCATGTTTTAGAAAATCAAAAATAAACAATTCAAAGCAAAGTAAATAAACTTTGCTTTTAGTGTTAGTATTACTAATGCAATACTAATGTATTAAAATGTAGTAATACTAATGTATTAAAAACAACCACAAATATATTTGCAAATATTGAATAGGAGAAAATGAGCAATGTACTACTGCTTCACGTTCTGCTATTTACTGTTAACAAAAATATTTCAGTCTTATATAAGATGCAATAGCTATAAACTCGCAATCGATGCATTTGCATGAGAAAAGTCAATATTCGGGCGTGATTTTTTAACACCCCACTTTTGCCATAGCTTTCCTGAGATCTGAATCTGCTTATAAACTAGGAACCATGCACCTTTGATGCATTTATAATAAGGAGTGCTTATAAATTTACTTTTTCCTTTTCTTACATTCTCACTAAATAATGCTGGTTTTCTATGATAGCATTCAAAACATTTTTAACTGTTTTCCGTGGAGTTGCTCCTCCCACTCCTCTCATTTGAGTAACTATAAAAATTATTAAAATAAACATGATTAAATATTGAACCAAATTTAAATACCATAAAGTCACAACATATTGAGAGCAAATTATTCACCTTTTTATACAAGTTTTTAAGAGTACTATTATATATATATATATATATAAATATATATATATATATATATATATATATATATATATATATATATATATATATATATATATATATATATATATCTGTGTGTATATACATATATATATATATATATTTATATATATATAAATATATTTGTACATATACATATATATAGACGCACATATATATAAATGTATATATATAAACTTTTTGCTTTTAACTGAACAGCTAACTTAAACACCAACCCTGACAAACAAGGCTGCTGTGGTTAAATTTAAATTAAGCACGGTAGTTTAAGGGACAAGCAAGGTAGTTTAAGTGTTGGGTATACGTCACAACACCACATCTATTACTATTATCAATACAACTATTATTATTTTCACTAAGTTTTTACACACCCAGGCATCACTCTTCAGAAATAATAAAAATTGGAATATAGACTTTTATTGTCAAATTGAGTGAACATTAGAAGTTACTTTGCATTTTATAGCATTTGAACTTGTTTTTAAAATATTTTCAATACTATTGAACCTCTCAAATTGATTTTTTTTTCCATATTGTCATCATTCAAAACAAAAACAATATCTCGACTTTGTTTGATGCTTTTTAGCCTATCAAGAATTTGGGCTTGCAAGTCTTAAATTCGCTAAAACTTTTTCTGCAAATTTAAAGCAAAGTATATTGAAATTCTAGACAAAGAATAAAATCAAAAAAATAGATACACGGATACATTCATGTATCAACAAGATACATGTATCCAAAATACATGAATGTAACAACATTAAAAAATCTTTTAATTCAGAGTAACATTTTTTTAACAGTTTATAATCATTATTACATAGTTGTGTGACTTAAATAGCCTTGCTGTTTACGCCACACAACTAATAATCTCTTTCCTTTCGTCTCTTAATAAAAATGATATCAAAAAAATTTATAAATAATTTTTTTTTTCATGCAAATAAAAATAAAATAAAATAAAACTCACATTGTCATCTCTTGAACTAAAACTCTACCTTCAACTATAACTTCTCAACGCATTTACAACTTTTTCCATCATCATTGACAATAACTTTACAAGAATTAGAAGCCACAGGTTACAAAAAATAACTAGTTTTTCTTTAACTACCAACTTATTTAAACCTAAATTCATTATATATATATATATATATATATATATATATATATATATATATATATATATATATATATATATAAATTCATCTTATGCACTCATTCACTCATCACATTCATATTATATACATATTAATTCATCTTATGCACTAATGAAGCTCAAATAATACAAAGTGAACTATAAAAACTTACTAGGTATGTCATTCTTCTCATCTAAAATTATTTAAATATAAAAATAATTATTCCACTAAGCTTAGATTTTGGCCACTCTTTCTTTATCATTAATTTCAAATTTTTAAAAAACTAATAAATAAAAAATTATAAATTAACATTTAATGTGTACATAAGTAAAAACTTAAAGTTGTTTAAATATTAAACTGTTATAAATCATCGGAAAGAGGATCAATGCAGTATTTTAAAGGTGAAAAAATTATCAAAATCAAACAATTTCTTCAAAAGTTATGACAGTTTTAGTACCGATTTTTTGATATATGGATTTGTTGAAGAAATTGTGGTCAAAACTAAGTTTTTTTTTAGCTTAAATAGTCATAACTTTTTCAATTCTTATTAAAAATACAAATATCTTGATATCAAAAGATAGGTGTAAGAGTGGGCTATAAATTTAAGCTAGTCACTAGCCACCTGATGATCCAGGGGGGACTGATGGGCAACAAACCACCACCTTTACCATAAGAAATCAAACACTTTTTTCAGAAAAAAGTCTTTTTTTAAGACATAAATAATTTAACATACAAAAAAGCTGTTTATATTAAACCACCAAAGCGTATGAGAAGCGTATTTTACCAATGGAGGTGGGTGTGGTGGTGAAAGATTAAATAGCTGCATAATACACAAAATCAAACTATATTTCTCTATATATACACATAAAAATACACATTAACCTCTTATCAACTAATGAAGTAACTAATGATACTAAAGAATTAAAAAGGAGTTAGTAGTAGCAATAGCAGTATAACAATAATTTACTAAAACTCTTTTTAACAAAATAATACAAACATTTGTCTAGACTATATCTACTGATCTTAAGCTAAAAGTAACTAATTGATATTGAATGTATAAATTAACTAACTGATATCCTTGGCTGCTGCCATTAAAATGCTTTAAACAGCTAAAACAATATAAAATGTTTTTCATTGTTTACATTACATGTATTATACATAAAAATTTTAATAATGTTACCAATATACATTAGCTATATATGACCATATTTTATTTATATTATTTATTACAGTTGATAGATTACTTGTGCTAAAAAAAGACTAGTATTTAACTAGACCTTTTTTTAGCAAAAGATGCAACAACAAGTAGTTGCCTATTGCAATTGTTATTGGAGAGACTTACAATGCAAGATAAAATATGTAATAATATTACTAATACATAAGTTACTTAAAAATTCAACTTTAAAGTAAGGAAACATTAGTATTCATTAAATAACTTTACATTAAAGTAAGGCAAATAATTTCTTTTTAAAATCTTAATAAATAGGAAACAATATCGAAAAACTTTATCATTATTTTCCACTTAATATTATCTAATGAAAATTTTATTTAATCTAAATTAAATATAAAAAATGTTTAACTAATCCCTCTGTCTCCCGTAAGCATTTCAGGCAAAATGTCTGAATCAAATATAAAAAATGTTTTTGACGAGCCTGGACAAATATACCAAGCTTATTCTAAAATTTTTTAAATGATATTTTTATGAATTACATAATGAATGAGATGATAATAAAAATACGATAATTAAATACTTATAGTTTGCAACTAGTTTTATAAAACACATTTTTGTAATGCTTATTAAATAAGCGGTTTAATATCATAAAAGTTATATGTAAAATATATAGAAGACTCATATAACTTAAGTCTTCTATATATATATATATATATATATATATATATATATATATATATATATATATATATATATATATATATATATATATATATATATATATATATATATATTAAATTTTAACACACTTAGTGTTTTAAAATTTTAACATGATTATGTTTTTTGAATTACAGAAAGTATTCAGATAAAATTTTTTGATAATTAATAAAGATTTATTATCTGAATAAGGTAGATAAAGTTGACAAAGGTAGGTAAATAGATGCTCTACACATAATGATAGTATTATTTTCAAAGGAGTATTGTGTTATTATTTTAATTATAATAATATTTTTTTAGGTCTACTCTTTGCTCAACTAAAGATAAGTATCACACCAGCAATGATTCACGGTGAAGATTCTTTGAATGATCAATTAGTTTTAAGCAACTTCTTGTGTGCCCCTAACTTGGCCTTTAATACAATCACAGAATACAATACTAAACTAGAAAACGAATGTAATAAAATTGATATAAATTACAGCGACAACACCAACATAGAAAAAATTAATGACGATTGCGATAATAAATTGTATGAAACGATACCTTTCACATTTAAATCAAATTCAACAAATTTTATAACGGATCAAAGTACCAGTCCTTTAAGCCTACAAAAAAATGAATTTGATTTTACTTGTAACAGAGAAGAGCTGGCGCCAAAAATTCCACCACGACGTAAACCAATTGTAAAAACATGTAGTGTGCCAGTTCCTCAACTTAAAATAAACACATTCAATAAAAAAGGTTATTCTCTTAAAAATAATTTTGGAAATTTTAAACAGAACCATTCCAAAAAGTTCTTAAATACGCTGAATAACAATGCAAGTTTTTCAAATAAATTCATACGTAACTATGAGCATGAGACTGTCAATAAGCAGCTTTCTGACAAGTTTTACAAAAAATTAGATAAAAATAGCAACAACTCAATAAAAAACCGGAGGATTAGTCAAACAAAAAAACAGGCTAGCAGCAAACAAAGGTATTCTTACAAGTCTAATCTTAAAAAAAACAATTCAAGTTTTTTTAACGAAAAAAAGGGTAACATTAGGTCCTGCAGCAAAATTTTAAAGACCCAAAAAAAGCATCGCAATATTTCATTAAAACTTAGCAAAGTAATTTATCAAGTTCTTACTTTGCATTCCGACCTATCGACAAATAATAGCGTTACGAGTTTAAACTATTGTCCGCTAAATGATAACTATAACAAACCAAAAGATACTCAGCACTTTAGAACAGAACTTTTAAAAAACGTTGCAATTATATCTGATATTATAAACCAAGAATCCTGCACATCAAACAAAATTAATATAGCTGAAGAACAGTGTTGTGGTGTAGAAGTTTCACGAAACTCAAATATTTATCTAAAACCTACTTTTTATGAGCTACCTAGTTTGACTGATGAACCTAGTTTGACTGATGAATCTAACTTTGCTATGAGCAATTTGTATGAGCAAATCGGAATTAACTTTGAAATTATTTCCTTTGATATTTACCAGCCTTTACCACCTTTACCTTACAATCAACTAAGCTTCCTATTTAATAATGATGTCAATCAATTTAGAGAAGAAGACTTGGAAAATGTTGCAACTTTAACTAACAATAAAAACAATAAGTTAATCTCGTTAAACAAAATAAATTCAGCTGAAAAAAAATGCTGTGGAGTAAAGATTTCACAGAACTTGTCAAGTATTTATCTAAGCCCTACTTTTTATAAGCTACCTGATCAGAGTGATGACCTTAACTTTGCTAAAAACATAAATGATACAGAAACACTTACTCAAATAAATTCAAATTTGTACAACCAAGTTAAAATGGTTTCCTTTGATATTTATCAACCTTTACCTGGTTTACCTGACGATTATCTAAACTTTTTAAATTAGTAATGATACCAGACAATTCAGAAAATAAATTTTTGAAAACGTTGCTATTTTAGCAGTTAATAAAGACAACTAAAAAATATTGCACTGCATACGTTGTACGAAACTCATCGAATATTTATCTAAAATATAATTTGTATCATCTATCTAGTTTAATAGATGAACTTAACTTTGATAAAATTACTCAATTGGAAATAGAATAAAATATAAATAAGCAACACAAAAACAACATATTCATGAGCTTTCACCTAAATTACCCTTTACACAATTTCAAACATTCTCCTTTATTTTAATGTTGTCTAAACAACAAATAATGAAATAATGAAATTCGATGCTGTAAAAATAAACAAAAAAGTTTAAATACACATATCAGAAAATTTTTCCTTTTCTACTTGATATTATAAGTACAAAGCAACAATTTTTAGTATAGACTATTAATTTATTAAATATAGACTTTATATCATACCTTTTTTTAGTCTTTTGACTATTTTACTTTTGAACAACTTTTTTTTAGCAGTTTAACAGAAAGTTGTAATTTATAATTTTCTTTTTACCACTATTTTTTTAGTATTTTTTGC
Source organism: Hydra vulgaris (assembly GCF_038396675.1). Classification (NCBI taxonomy): domain Eukaryota; kingdom Metazoa; phylum Cnidaria; class Hydrozoa; order Anthoathecata; family Hydridae; genus Hydra; species Hydra vulgaris. The sequence goes on along the minus strand of NC_088931.1, from coordinate 63,464,792 downwards.
AGCATTGAGGCAACAAAAGACAATATTCTAGCGTTACTTAAGACACCATTTTGATTTTTTTTTAGTCTACTTGTAAGATTTAATTGAGCTATTTTCAAATTAAAATAAAAAAAACTGCAAAAGTCTTCGCACATATGTGCTAATTAGACCCATACTACAGTAAGCTAAATCTATATTAAAACAAAAGCTAAATTACTATATTTATTTTGTCAACTTACTTCTGTAATCTAGCCTAAAACAGTAACTAAATTACAAAAAAGAATTATTATTTACAAGAAAGAATTGTTTTTTTTTATAAATTACTAACTTAATTTGTATTAAATTACATTTTTATTGTTTTAACTTACCTACTTATATGGTAGACAGGAGAAGGCAAATTATGACGTTTTGCCAGAATAGAACAAAAAGCAAGGATTTGACATTAATTGTATTACTTTGTAAACCTCAACCTGCGTTTTAAATGATTATAAATTATTGCGGGACAAAAAATATATTTTTTAGCTAAACAAGATTTATCGTTTAATAAACTTTATTAATTTTTATTATTTTATAACTTTATTAATTGATTAATCGTTTTAATAAACAAGGATCCCGGTTGAAGCGGGATGTTTTTTCTTAAATAAGCACTACTTCTCTACCCAGTGAAAAAAACCTCTTATCCCAAAGGGTTCCCATATGTGTTCTGTCTAGGATATTTTGAAACTCTATACAGGCTCAGAATAGGCAGAAATATGAGCAATCTGATTCGCTGGTTTTGAAGAGGAAAGTGCGCCTTTGTTGAAAAACATAATTAAACGCAAAACAAGCGAGTTTTTGAAATAAAATTCAAAGTAATGATACACTAAGTTAATCAATACTAGTCTTGTGTTACTATCAACGCAGTAAATTAATTTTATTTTAGTTTGCTTCAGAGCATTTAAAAGGTATCAAAAGAAAATTTTCACTCGTAAAAATCTCGAAATGTCACTAAAGTTTATCTTGGTGATCGAGATTTTATCTGTTGTTAATTTAAAGAAATGGAAAAAAATAATATGTGTTAAAGTAAATTCGAAAAGATCTTTAAATGCGTTTCTCGTAAAATATAATGTCCTTGGCTTTAAAACATACTCAAACATAAAGTTTATATGCAGTTGCACGAGACTACTGGTGAAGAAATTTATTTATAAACTGATTTATATGTTAATTACAAAGAGTTAAACATTAAAGTTTTTAAAAAAGAATTTGTACTGATTGCAAAACTAGCTTACATGTTTCATGTCAATATATTAACTCTAATGAGATTTTGTTTTCACGTTTTGTTTCATCCTTAGTTTTGAGGGAACTGATATTTTTTTTATTACATAATTCTAATAAAACTTCTTCCTGAAACCATTAAACAGTTTTTGAAGGTTTAAAAAAAATTCGGCAGACTATATTAACTTATATATAAAAGATGACAATTGGATATTTTTACTCTATTTGAAATTTTTAACAAAAAAAGAAAAGTTTATGTTTGTCTAGTGAACAGTAATTTTTTGTACTGTTACACATAAACACTGACATTACAAGCAAGAAAAAGTATTGAAGTCAAATAATTTGACCAAATAATTAAAAATTGTGGCATCAAAAAAAATGCAAATGATTATGGCATTTGCTATTATTGTAATAATTGAAAAAAAAAAGATTAAAAAAAAAAATAAGTGGTAAAAATTTAATATATAATAGAAAAAGAGCAATCAAGAAAAGAAAAGAAAATTTTTAGAAAAACAAAGTCAGCTGTCACGCTATGCGTTTTTGTTATTATAAAATGTTTTTGTGTAAACTCTTGAAATATTCAACATGAATTTGCATGTTTCTTTTTTCTACCTCTTTACTCTTGGCTCTCCAATAAAATGTGGTACGACGTTTTGTAATCTGTTAATTACTAGATAATCCTGCATTTAAAGCTAAATTGTAAATGTGAAAAGATTTCTAAATGTGTTTCTTGTCAAATGGAATGTCCCTATTCTATGAAGCATACTCAATACAAAATTATATGCAATTTGGAAATTTAGCAAAAGAAGTGATATTTGCTTTTCTACATAACAGTTTTTTTGTACAGTTACATATAAGCTTTGATATTCAAGCCAGCAAAGCGTATTGAATTTTTTTTATATCATTATACAAGAGGTATTCACAGAAATTCAAAAAAAGCGCACTTGATTTCATTGGTTATACCAAAAATAACATAAAAGAACTATCTTTAAAATTTAGAAGTACGAAATACATTTTATAAAAAAATTTTCTTTTTCATTTTTCTAGAGCAGACAAATTTTTTTTTCTTCAGGAGTATTTAATGTAAAATAAATTGATAGCATAATAAACATGTCATTTATCAAAATTTGTTGTTTTATTTAATATTACAACTCTAATATCAGTTGCTATTAGAGGATAAACATTTTTTACCAATTATAGAATAAAATAACCTTTTTTTTTTAGGTTAACAGCTAAATATCAACAAACATGTTTTATATGTATTGAATTTTAAAATTGTAATAAACTACAACATGTTGTTTTCCTGTTTCTGCCTTTTACACTTAGTTCTTTGTAAAGGTGTGGTAAGTTAATTCTTTTTAGTAATCAATTAACTATATCAAAACACACTTGTTGACATCAAGTTATAGACTTTTTCTTATGGTTTATTAAGTTAAAATGTCTTTTGATCTTTTATTACTAAAATACTTAAGGTAATCCAAATCAGCTCTTGCTTACAATTGCTTTTAATTTGAGAGTGTTGCAAATTACCTGGGTTAGCTATAACAACCAGTAAGCAATATTCTCAAACTTAAAATGTTATAGTAAGGTATATAATTTATATATGAAAGTATTTTGTGTAAAGTTATGAAAAGGAATTAGGGAATTTTTAAAAATATTTTTCTAGCTAAATGATAGGATTAATTGGGAACTTAATGTGAAAGAAATCATACCAAGTCATCAATATTTTATGGATATTACTAGATAAATTATAAAACTGTTATAAAAATCTATCGTATGAAAATCACAGCATAGTCAAGTTTCACTATCTGGTTAATAGTTTGTTACAATGGTTGTCTTTTTTAAGTCTTAGAGTTATAAAAACCATTAGGAAAACAAACTACTTGTTTGCTTTGGATGCTTGACTTGATTTTAAAATTAAATCACTGAAGTGAGATTACAGAAAACTGAGAGAGTTAAAATATTAACTGGTCGTCTACATTGGTAGTTTACATTGCATTTTACAATAACATTGTTTACATAGATATTTTGTTTCAAATCAGAGTGGCTGTTCTGCACTTTGGCGTAAAGCATTGTTTTGACGTAAAACAGTATTACTTTGTTTATTTACTTTATTCGAAAATTTTATTTCCTTATTCAACTGTTTCACAACAAACTCATTATAGTGGTTCTCCCCTTTTCTAAAGTCATATTCAATCAGTCAAAGAGTTAATCTTGTGGCGACTAATAATTTCCTTCAATCAGTCAAAGATACCGTTGATTGAAAATTACTCCAGTTTTAATTTTTTGTTGTTGTTGTTCATTATTAACTTTTGTTAGTTCTGCTTAAATACCCATTATTTGATTTATACATTACTCCATAGTATATAAATTGTCTATATTATATGTATATATTATGTATTGCATGTATGTTTTATTTTTATATATATTTGCATATTTATGTATATATATATATATATATATATATATATATGTGTGTGTGTGTGTGTGTGTGTTTGTGTGTGTGTGTGTGTGTGTGTGTGTGTGTGTGTGTGTGTGTGTGTGTGTGTGTGTGTGTGTGTGTGTGTGTGTATGTATATATGCACATATTTATATGTATTTAATAGTTTTATCTTGTCATATATACCTTATTTTATCACTTATATTTATCTTATTTATTTTATTTTATCACTCATATTTATACTAAAGCAGTATAGTTATATTACAAATCTTATTTATATTTAAAACTTATATACTTATATTTATACCAATACTATATACTCTATTACCTTAAGATTATTTATACTTATTATTTAAATATAAAGTATCATAGTATATATATAGTATTTATAATATATCTATCATATAATATGATTCATATTATTTATTATTATCTGATTCTTATAAGTAACTATATTTTAGACTACAAATATTTAATACATTATCTGTTAGAATTTATAAATTTCAAAAGTGTTACATTCTTTACTTTTAAAATATTGTTACATTCTTACTTTTTATCAAAATACTCACACGCATTAATGCATAGTGTTCACTAGTATATAAAATATAATATATAGACTAAAATTTGAAACCAAAAATACAATAAAACTAATAAAATAAAAATATAAATGTCATCAATAAAAATATAAAATTCAGAAAATAGAAATAAAAATATAAAACTCTTAAATTAAAAATAAAAGTATAAATCTCATTAATTAAAAATAAAAATAAAAACCTAATAAAAATAAAAATATAAGTTTAGTTCAACCAAATACCCTTTTCTCATCTTCATTATCCTAAATGCTGAAGTGAATAATATGGTTGTAAAGTCTCCTTGTAGTGTTTGTTATAAGACCGTAACATGTAACCAAAAAGCTATACAGTGCGACTCTTGCAATAAGTGGATCCACATTAGGTTTAATAATGTTGATAAAAAATTCTACAACTCTTTGATGACTGAAATTGGCTATTGGTACTGTTTTAATTGCTTGGAAAACACTCTACCATACTCTTCTCTGACAGATAAGGATTTTAAGGTCACTATAAATGGTGCAAATACTTTTACTCATAATTTATTTTATGACACTTCATCTAACTAAACAATCTTTTTTAAAATAAACTTGACAATGATGATATTAATTGTAAATACTATGATACAACAGAGTATAACAAAGTTATTAAGATTGATTCAAAAACCTATTTACATGTTAATATATCATCTCTGGCATATTACCTTGATGATCTAAAACTTCTGCTTTCCCTTATGAATAATAAACCCAATATCATTGCTATATCTGAAACTCGGTTAAATCACATAAAAACACTTAGAACCGATATCACTTTAAATGACTATGTCTTTGAACGTACTGATTCTCGTATAAATGGCTATGTCTTTGAACGTATCGCTTCTCGGCCTAATGGCTGAGATCAAGTGTAGTATCTGTTCTTATTTTGGCTCCGGACCATTTCTCAATTGGTTACGGTGTTGTTAGAAAGCAGAAACAACACATGATCGAAACCGTAACAGTCGATAGCGGTTCTTGGCGTAGTCGCTTTTTCAGTGTCTCCTTCAACGTCCGGAAATCTCAAGGCGATCCGTCCACTCCGGACGTAAAATGGAGATAAGCCATTAAGTTGGCGCTGCTCTGTTTCGGCGGAGTGGCAACTAAGCCCTTAAGTGGGCCTAAACAAACCCTTAAATGGGCCAAAATATGGAGTCTCGGTTCCTAAATAACACTGCCTTCTAGGGCCCTGTGTAAGTCTGTTTTCAGCTGCAGGTCACTCTAGTTGGTTGGTAAAAAAAAACAAAAAAAAACTGATTCTCATCTTTATATAGGAGGAACTATTATATATATGAAATCTGAATTAAATTATAACTTGAGATCTGACCTCAAAATTCAGAAAAAAAAGAACTAGAATCAATCTTTATTGAAATTTTACTGCCATCAGAAAAAAATATTATTGTAGGTTGCATTTATCGCCACCTATGTATGAACACTAGTGAGTTCAATATCACTTATATACAAACCCTACCCGGGAAAAATAGTTTTACAGAATTTTTAAAAATTTTTGGAACATATGGTCTATAGAAATTCTATAGAATTCTATAGAATTTCTATATAAATTGACATTCTGTAGAATTTCTATAGAATTTCTATAGACCATATGTTCCAAAAGTTTATAGAAATTCTATAAAACATTTTTTCCTGGGTACTCGACAACTTATCACTAGAGAATAAAAATATAGTTCTTTTAGGAGACTTCAACATTAATCTTTTAAAATATGACTCCAGTAATGATGTTTCTAACTTTCTAGATCTTATGTGCTCTTTCTCTCTCTTCCCATTAATTACTTAACCAACCAGAGTTACTTCAAAATCAAAGACACTCATAGATAATATATTTGTAAACTTTAACACCCCAAGTAGTAAATCAGGCAACCTAACAGTATGCCTTGCTGACCATCTTATTCAGTTCATATCCTTTCCATGCAAGAACTTAAAACAGTCTCATCTTAAACTATATCGTAGATGTTTTTAAAATTTTGATGAAAAAGGTTTTCTTAAAGACCTTAAAGAAACTGATACTTCTAAGTTTTTGGATACACTTAAAAGATTACTTGATAATCATGCCCCTTTCAAAATGTATACCAAAAAAGCTAATAAATCTTTATCAAAGCCATGGATTACTAATGGAATCATTACGTCAATAAAATTAAAAATAAGTTGCACAAGAAGTTTATAAAATATAAAAATTAGAATTTAAAGCTACAATACTTTCAAAAATTCAAATATTATAGAAACCAAATTAATAACCTACTGCAATACTCAAAAACATACTATTCAACCTACTTTAATGAAAATCTAAGTAACCTTAAAACACCTGGAAAGGAATAAGGAGTATTATTTATATTAAATCAAAGGACAACAATAATATATATAGTTTAAATATCAATAATAAAACTATAACTAACAAGAAAATAGTTGTAAACACATTTAATGATTACTTCTCTTCGTTTGCAGATAATCTTGCTAAAGAAATTATACTTCCTAGATTTCACTTCAGCCACTATCTAAAAAACCAAAATCTTGATACTTTTTTTATATCTCTAGTTACTTCTCAAGAATTAAATGACTATATCTCTATCTTGAATCCAAAAAAAGCACCGGACCCAATAGCATTCCTTCAAAAATAATGACCTTAGCATCTCAAGAATTGAGCTTCCCCTTAAGTATTATAATAAATCAATCTTTTCAATGAGGGATATTCCCTGACTTATTTAAAGTTGCAGAAGTTGTTCCAATTTTTAAAAGCGGCTGTAAATAAGATCTTTGTAACTATCGGCTTATATCCTTACTCTCAAATGTAGGGAAACTAATTGAAAAGCTTATGTATAACAGGCTACTTAGTTTTTAAATCTATCAGATATCTTATATAGTCTGCAACTGACTGCAAAAACTGAAACCATACGCGAGGCTTTGCATCAAATACAATTTGCTGGTGGAGTGTTTGTTGATCTGCAAAAAGCTTTTGATACTGTCAACCATGAAATTCTATTATCAAAGCTGTATCATTGTGGTGTGCGAGGAATTGCTCTGAACTGGTTTAAATCATATCTAAACCATCGTCTTCAAAGTATTACTATTGGTAATATCTCATCCACTTCTAAGTTTACGTCTATAGGTGTTTCTCAGGGTTCAACTCTGGGCCCCCTTCTTTTCCTTATCTTTATAAATGATTTAAACACTTGTATACTAAATAAGTACCTAAATTATGAACTGGCATCACTGGTTCAATGGTTGCGATCAAACAAAATATCTTTGAATGTCAAAAAAACTAAATTAGTTCTATTTAAACCTCAAAGCAAAAAAATTGCCAAAAAACTTAATTTTAGAATTAGTGGTCAAAAACTAAATATTGTAGATATTTTGTTTTTGACCACTAATTCTAAAATTAAGATATAAAACAAAATATCTGGGCATATTATTAGATGAAAATCTTTTGTTCATTCAACAAATTAAATCCATATCAAACAAACGTCGAGCAAATGGAATGCTTACCAAAATAAGGCATTTTGTGAATTACGAAACCCTTGTGAATATTTGGCATGCTATTTTTAACTCCCATCTACGCTATGGTTGTCAGATATGGGGACAAAGTTCATCCATTTATAAAAAAAAACCTTATAAACCTCCAGAATAAATCTTTAAGAATAATTCACTATCAACCTAACAGTTTTAGTTCTGACATACTATATAATCTTTCTAAAATTTTAAAGCTTGACAAACTTATCTAATTATCAAACTGTGTTCTTGTATGGGACATTGTCCACAATAATACGCCCAGCTGCTTCACTACCTACTTTAAATGCACAAATGATATTCATAGTTATAAACTTAGGTCTGTATCTTATTGTAGTCTCTCTTAGGTCTGTATCTTATTGTAGTCTCTCTTAGGTCTGTATCTTATTGTAGTCTCTCTTAGGTCTGTATCTTATTGTAGTCTCTCTTAGGTCTGTATCTTATTGTAGTCTCTCTATGCAAACAAACGCGTAAGTATGGCAAAAGTCAATCAAGTATCAATCAATTTGTTGGAACTCTCTTCCTGTTGAAACTAAAAAAATATTCTCCAAAATGACAAATAGAAATGCCTTCATAACCCATGTAAAAAAGTTTATCCTCAATAAAAATAATCAACGAACTATCAGTTATGCAATCACTCCCAAGCTATTCTCTATAACTAAATTTTAAAAAAGTATAAAACTCATAAATAAAAATAAAAAATAACAATAAAAATGTAAAACTCATAAAATAAAAATAAAAATATATAAATGTTCATTTAGTCACAACTAAATACCCTCATTTTCATCATACTGTAAAGTTTATATGGCTCTAAAATTTGTGGCATTGTTACTAAACCATGTAACATGTAATAAATAAACAATAAACTATTTTCAATGCAATCGCCCCGCTTAATTCTTTATAACAATTCAACAATTCTTTATAACAATCAAATTCTTTATAACAATTCAACAATTCTTTATAACAATCGCCCCGCCTAATTCTTTATAACAATTTTTTTTTTCATTCTATTTATTATATTTTAATGCATATTCAATATTTCTATTTCCTTATAAAATACTGTGCTTAAAAAATTCTGGTACATAACAAAACTCTCCTAGGACTTCTCCTTCTTTGACTTTTCTTTCCAAGTCGTTAAACTTCTCTCCATTTTCTTTCCTTCTTTTAACCTGTTATATTTTTTGTTATTGGTATTATAATGATTTTTATATTTTTATTTTGCATTATTAATGATTATCACTATTATATATATAGATAAATATATAATAAAATATATATCTATATATAGTAAAATATACATCTATATATAGTAAAATATATATACAGATTATACTTTTTTATATTACTGTATTTAATTGTATTATTACTATTATTACTATTATTGTTATTATTATTTATTACATTTACTTGTTATTATTATAATAATTATTATTATGCTATAATTTATACCATCATAGGTCTTTACACGTCATCAGTTTTTAACTGTTTGTAAATGTCCCGCACGATTGTATATATATATATACAGTTATTATTAAAGTGAAAATATATTGATTTGATTTGATTTGTGTAGTAAGCTTTTTGACATTTATTTTGATTTTAATACATGCGCAAAAACCTCTCTTTCAAAATCAGCCAATCAGATTTCGCATATCTCTGTCTATTCTGAGCCTGTATAGGGTTTCAAAATATGCATACGGGAACCCACATGGAAACCACGCGGAACAAGCTTTTTTTTTCTCACATTTTAGTATAATAATGCCAATGATATATTATACAACTAGATGTCTAACTTGCGGGGTTTTATTGGACAAAAAATGAAGTCGCTTTTTTTTGTTTATAACAATAGTCCGCCATTTGTAAAAAGGGCAAAAGCTGAAGCCGAAGTGTGGAATAAAAGTTAAAAATGCAAGTCAAAAGTTCCTAATAAATTAAAGATAATTCAAAAACAAATTTTAATAACTTAAACTTAAAATACTTATAAAAGTTTTTTTATCAGCCTGTGTTTATTAAAAAGTATTTTATTCATAAAAATGCTTCAAAAGCGTCTGTTGTTTTACTTTTCTATTCAAAACTTTAATCCCTTTTTAATATAAAACAAATTAAGGAATCATAAATTATTATTTTACAAATATTATAATTTCAGCTTAACACTTTTACGTAAATAGTATTTAAATTAAAAATATATTTACTTCATTTAAAAAAAGAAAAGTTTAAAATATTTGTTTACAAATTTAGTCCGCCATTTGTAAAAAAGGCAAAAAACGGCTTCACTTTTCGGATCGAAGTTAGACATCTAATTATATAATATATCATTGATTAATGCTGATTCATTCAGAAAAAAACGCTACGGAGCTAAAGTAAAGCCTTCCTAATTAATCGTTTTCAAACAACATCCTATCTTAGGGAAGCATTCGCCCCCATTATCCCCCTCCTCAATGGATCCACCCTAACGGATCCACACACAGATTTTAATTTTTTTATTTAGGTGCTCGAAGAAGACCTAACACAGAGCACCGCGGAAGTGCATTTAACCAAGAATCTTACGCCTCCTTCCTTACCGTGACGCGAAAATACGTCTAAAGCTCGTTTCGAACCTGGATCTCCTGCTTATAAAGCAAGCGCTCTAACCACTGCGCCACGGCAGCAGTGGTTAGAGCAATATTTATATATATATATATATATATATATATATATATATATATATATATATATATATATATATATATATATATATATATATAGGGAAACCTGTTGTACCTTTGACCACTTTTTGCTTTAAGGCGTTTTTTGCGTAGCCTATTGAGTAAATCCAAACCATTCAAACTTTATAATATTCTCTTATATTTTGCCCAAAAATTATACTTAGAACTTTTTTTTCATTTGACCAAGAAGTATCTTTTTCCCGCGTTTTAAAAAAAGAAGTCTATTGGTCAAAGGTACAACACGTACGTTGTACCTTTGACCGATGCGCGTTGTTCCTTTGACCAAAATGTTATTATTAAAAAATCATGCAATGTTTGAACCCTTTTTAATATTTTAGCTTGTTATATATTATATAGAAACTTTTGGTCCATCTTATATCAATAAAAAAAATCTAACTATTTTGTAATCAATCCTAATTGTCTAAAAAAAAAACTAGAAAAATCAATCCTTACAATCTTGCAAAGACTTGTGTATTAAAGTTACGATACTCAGTATTACTAATTTTTTTCAATAAAATCAGTTATTATAACTACTTAGATAAAGTCACATATTTTCTTTAGTTAGATGCTACTTACATGAAATAATTAGGATTAAGGTCCAAAACTTTAAACGCGATTTAATTGTACAAAACATATTTTCTAATATATACAGTTATTTTGATTATTTTAGATAAGAAAAGAGCAAAAATATATTTTTATAACTTATGCAGGGTTCCCAGCCAACATTTATGAATTTGCATGCCTTTGCTTGCTACTTTTTACTAAAATTGCATGCTTTTGCATGCTATTTATTAATTATGTTGCATGCTTTTGCATGCTTCTTTTTAAAAATTTGCATGCTTTTGCACGCACTCTATTATATATATAGTGTATATAAATTCATAATACCATATAGATTTTTTAATTTATTATATTTTATAATTAAATATAAAATTTATAACTTATACTTAAATATAAAAGAAACTTGAAACTGATGAGTATAGAATCAATTTTAAATTGTATATAAATGTTTGAAGTATTATTAACAAAACCTTATACTAAAATATAAGTATGCTGCAAAAACATATTGTAAAGTTATTATTTTTAAATTATCATAGAAAACATATTTTTCATTACTTTAGAATTAGTTCAAATTCTACTGGAAATCAAAAAAGAAAAAAATAACAATAAAATATGTACAATACCGGCAATTAATTTGAGACCAGTGATGAGAAAACATTAATTCTATTAAAAATCAATGAAATCTATCAGTTATATTTTTGTTTATGTTTTTTTTCGATCTCAGGGAATAAAGAAACTACAAATTAGTTCATGAAATATACTTTATTTAGTTTTCTTCACAAATATTTCTAACAAATAGAAAACTTAACAAACATTAAAAAGTTAAATTATAAGATCTTTATTATTTTGCACAAGTTTCAAACTTTGCATTCATCAAAATAACCACCACGTTTCTTTATTACTGCTTCACATATTCTTAGCATACGAAAGATTAATTTGTTTAAATTTTCCATGGTTACAGCTTTCCAAGCCTCTTGGAGTAACTCCCATAAATGTTCCTCAGATTTTACTTGGAATTTCTTCACATACTGGTCTATTTCATCCCAAAGAAGCTCAATCGGATTGAGGTCTGGTGACTGCGCAGACCAGTCCATTAATGTAAGGATTTTTTCTTGTACTAGTTGATTCCGATAATTTGTACAAAGTTTAGATTTGTGCTTTGGGTCTTTATCTTGCATAAAAACAGGCTGGCGTCGAACCACCATTCAATGAGCAGATGGAATGGCATGATTCTCCAAAATATTTCTGTATTGCTCCTTTTTCATAATTCCACGAACTCTGATCAAATCTCCTAATTTGTGACCTGCAAAACAACCCCATACCATTATTGAACCTCCTCCATGCTTAACAGTAGGCACAATGCACTGCAGAATGTAACGTTCATTCTGGTGCCGGCGTACAAATATTCTTCTCTTGTTGCCAATTAATTCAAACTTGGACTCATCGCTCCATACTACTGCATTCCATTGACTTATTGTCCAGTTGAATTGTTTGCGAGCCCATTGTAGTCGTTTCACCTTGTTTGCTTTCCTTAGCAACGCTTTTTTTGGCAGCTCTTATTGTCCAGACACACACAAGTTTTTCAGCAGTTTCATTGTATTCTCTCATTATTTGTGGATCTGTTAATTTTCTGTTTGACATAGATAATCTCGTAATACGACAATCACCATGTTCATCTATCTTTCTAGGCTGTCCAGGTCGTGGTAAGTCACAATATTGACCAGTTTCCTTGAAACGCTTGATTGTTTTGTGAACTCCAGTCTTTGATATTTTCATTCTTTCGGCAATTTTTTTTTCTGAAACACCTTCATCAAGTAAAACAATGCGAACTTTCTGTTCAAAGCTTAATTCTCGAACTGGAGCCATTTTAGTATGACAAAATAGAAACTAAAAAAAAATAAACAGTTCAAATAATACAATATTTGTATATTCATTTGCAAGTCATTATATACTATATTGGATCTACATAAAGTATCTACACAAAGCTACCGATAAGTAAAATTTTTGTATACTTTTGTACATAACCAAATTTTTGGGTGCAAAAATGCCCATATCCTATTCTATCCACTTATTTATTGTGTTCTATTTATTTTTGATCCAAAAATAAAGAAGTGCAAATATGATAATCAGATATATTTATTTTTTAAATGTAAATACTATTTTTAACCGCTTGTCTCAAATTAATTGCCGGTAGTGTGTGTGTGTGTGTGTGTGTGTGTGTGTGTGTGTGTGTGTGTGTGTGTGTGTGTGTGTGTGTGTGTGTGTGTCTATATATATATATATATATATATATATATATATATATATATATATATATATATATATATATATATATATATATATATAAAACAAAGACAACAAAATTTTAGTCAATATATTACACTCAACACAAACTCATGTTAACAACATTAACTGTTAAAGTTTACTTTTAGTTTTAATTTCTTGCATTAAAATAGTTTAACTATCTTGCATTAAAACAGGTTTCTTTCAGATTTTATACTCAAAACAAATGTACTTAGTATTATAGTATATTAATATAATTTAATTATATATTATATGTTCCAAAATTTATAAAGTTTGATACTTTACTAAATAAAAAATAACATAAAAAGTTAAGAAAAAAATGTTTTTTCATTAGAACTTTATTTCACTATTTTTTTCTTTTTTTCTAAATTGTCAAGATTTATTTGTAATTCCCTTTTACGCTTTATTCCCATGTCAATCATAGCTTGTGAAGTTTGGCATACAGTTCTATCTAACTTTACTTTGAGTAGTGCTTGCTGAAGTTTTCCATTACCTTTATCAATAGCAGTTTCTGCAACCTCGATGCCAGCTTTGCATACCCTTTATTTAATAAAATTTAAATATTTTGTTCAATAAAAGTCCTATTTGTTATGTTTTTATTCAATGACAAAACTCAAACAATAAAATAAAGAAAATATACAAGTTTTATTAAAACAATGTTAAACAATATACCTTATATCTGCTTCAATAAGTTCGAGATCTGTTTTTTGCTGTTGTAAAGATTTTGTCAGCAACTCTGTTTGCTTTACTTTTTCTGATTCAGCCTTTACTAATTTAGTTTGCTCAGCTAAATAAACTTTATATCTTTGATGAGACTCTTTACAACATTTAATTAAGTTACTTGTTATTGGAAAATTTATAACTCCACCTACTTGATTAAGTTCATCTTTAACTAAAAAAAGTGTTGCAATAAATCAAACTATTCATCATAAAATGTTTTAATATTACTAAAAAAGAAAAAGATAAAAATATTGTTATTTAAACCATACCTTATCTCAATGCAATAACAGTGTCCTCTTTTAAGTTGGTACTGTGAGCTCCTATAAACCTCTTATTTATAGAAAATTCTCTTTGAGGTGAACTGTTGCCATGACTAAGACATAAAACACACTTAAAAAGTGCAAGCAGCTGAGGAAATTTTAAATTGCCAGCTTCATCACATATAGTGCCCACTTGACTCCAATAATTATCTATTTGCTTATATTTGGATTGTTTGTTTATACAATTTAAGTAACAAGTACTAAAAACATTAGACCAATATGATGTTTGCTGTTGAGCGACTGATGTAGTAAATGATTGTGAATTTATAAAAATGTTCTGGGATTACCTCATTCTGATAAGACAACCATTGATCTCTAACTTTATCACACAGAGATTCTTTGGTTGAAGAAGTCTCATTTAGATGAAAAACCGGGCTAAGTCGTTTGTCTAATACTGAAGCAACTTTTAATATTAAATTAGATATTGCACTTCTTGCACCTGGAGCAATCCACTTTTTTGGATGAAGAAATTGAGCATGCTTTAAAAGTGAAACATGAAAAGGTTAGTTTTCTTGTAAATATGATACAGAAACAATATAAAACTCTTTGCACTCAGTCCTAAATTTTTCATCTACTAAATTAGGTAGAGCAGCTCCATGCAACAGCAATTTGACTTTTGTTCCTACTTCAACTGAACTTAGTTTTCTATGGTTTTTGATTTTGCAGAAATCAATCATTAAAATTTCAGGCTGTGACTTGAACTCTCCATTATCATTTTTTAACTTTTTTGGAAGAATAAATTTTTGAAGTAAAAACTTTAATAGCTTCCACTTCGCAGGATAAAGTATGTGAATCATTGGAGATTCTGTTTGAAATTGTACTAAAAATGCTTCAAAATTTTGTGTTGAGAAAGCACAAAAACCTAAATATCCTTTAGTCTGAATATCATTGCGCAGAGCTTCACTAGTTCTTTTGTATCTGTCTGTTTTGAACAAAGCGTTAAAGTTTTTTTGTTTTGGAAGAAATGTTTAAAAATATTCTCTAAGGTTCACTCATTGGTTCCAAAATCCTAACAGCAACATATTTCATAGAAAGCCATTGCGTTTCTATATGTTTATTGGCAAACTTAGCAACCAAATTAGTTACATCAACTAAATTAGCAAAACCTTCACATCTGGCACTAAACAACTTAAAAAAAAAGTGAATATCAATAAATGTTCATCTAAATCAAAGGAAAGATTATTAATGCCTTTTCTAAAAGCAATATGAACTTTATAAAGATTGCATGTACCAAGCTTAATAAAAATATTAACAGACTTTTTCTTTAAATCCAGTGATACCTTCATTTTAAAGGCTTTGTTAACATTTGGCCCATCCTTCACAACTTGTAAAAGATATGCAGAATCCAACTCCAAGTCAGTTTAAAATTTAAATGCTCAACTAGTTAGTTGTGGTCACAATGACCAATAAACAGAGAACCACAATATGGCGCTACAATTTCTCCCTTTTTGTCTGACCAATACTGGAGATATCCGTCATACTGTTTTTTTACTTGCTTGTTGTTGTCTCATCAAACTTTGAAGTAATTGTGTTTTTTTAATATCACATACTTTTAACATAAGGGGCAATTCCAAATTGTATTTGATATTTAGTTTTTGATTCACCTTGCTTATAACACTTTGCCACAACTGAATCAGGAAACATAGAGGTAAATCTTGCGTTGTCATTTTCTGTTGACTTGAAACTATAATTTCAATTGACAACATGTAAAGCTTGCATAATTTCTGCATGAGAGATCTGATCATCTATATGGACATTCGAACATCTAACATTTGAAAGTCTGACTGATTCATTGAACTGCTTTTGGTTGTTTGATATTTTACAAGGATCTTTGCTAACATGTTTTTTACCTTTAAGTTGACTAATGCCACTGGCAGATATACTAAAAGACGTCTTACAGCAAATGCAATGTGCTAAACTTAAATTGTTGTTAACACCTGTGACCCATATGAATCTACTTTCCCAAGATTTTTGGTAAATGGTCTTGCCCATTTATATATTTTAGTTTGCATTAAATCTAGAAAATCTAAATTAACCAAAATTTTCAAACAAAAAGCAGTTTTAAATAAATTTAATAGTATAAATTATTATAATTAATAAAATGTAAATAATATTAAAACATTGTTTATTAATAGACATTTTCTTTTCAAATGAAATTTTATACAAAAATTACACTGTTATGTCTTTTAAAATAAATGAATTTTTAGAAACTTAATTTGAAAATTGATTATTTTTGTTTTTGCATGCTTAATTAACAAAAATGCATGCTTTTACATGCTTTGCATGCCTATGTAAACAATTGCATGCTTTGCATGTTTTGCATGCCGAGTGGGAACCCTGCTTATGTTAGCTGGCGGTCTATATTCATTTACATATGATCATAATGCTTTTTATAGAAAATATCTTAATGATGACAACAAAAAATACAATGATAAAAGAGTAAAATATATTAACTATTGCAAATAGTCAGATCAACATCAAACATAAGATACTGACGCTTAGATGAACCATGACCAATACTTGGTGGTGGAAGTTTCATAATAATATCCTTAAGTTCCAAATCATAAAGATTGTCATCTTCTCTTATAAACTTGTTACAAAAGTCTCCTGATTTCTTAAGATACTTAATTTTGTAAACTATACCAACAACTTCTAAAACTTCTGCTACATAAAATCTAGAGCATTTCTTTCCAGCCAACTTGACAATTAAAAAATCTCCAGAAACAATTTCACTTTCATTATCAAGTATATTTACTCCAAAATCAATTTCATTAGAGCTTTCATCATTTAAACATATGTCAGACTGACTAAAAATAATCTGCTTTGCCATTTTTTTTCTTTTGTTTGAAGAGGTCTTTTTAAATTGTTGGTTATTAGATTTTGAATCTAGAATAACTTTAATTTCAGGGGTATCAGTTAAAATACATGATTTTCTATTACGTCTTTTTGAAGTATTTGTTTTTCTTAATTTGGCTTTAGGATGAGGTCGTATTATCTCAGGTGAAACAATTGATCTTGATGGTAAACTCACAGTAGGGATTTCCCCTAAAACAATAGATGACGTTGATCGTACACTGGATGGAGCAGTTTTAACATCAATAATCTCATTAGAAAGGCAAGCTTCAGTATTCACTATTGGCCTATCAGTAACATTTGCAGCTAAAAAGTCAATATCAGTAAAAATATTTTCATTAAATGGATCAAATCCAGTACATTTAAAACTGTTTATAATATTATTTGGTACAAAAGCATGAGGATAAGCTTGACCAACAAGGTAAGATATATCATAAATTGTGACTGGTTTACCAGCATTGCCTGGTGATATCATCCAGTTATTCATGGCATTGTTATAAAAAGTTTTAAATGGTCCAAAAACACCACGATCAAGAGGTTGCATTTTATGGGTTGTGTGAGGATGAAATGTCATTAAAACTATGCCTGATTTTTTTGCTAACTCAATAACAGAAATGTTTACATGACTCTCATGATTATCCATTAATAGAAGAACAGGTTTTTTAATTGACGGTCGCACATTACTAATAAAATGTTCAAGAAATTGCACAAAAATGACTTCATTTGACCATCCAGACTTATTAGCTGCTCCTACACTTCCAGGAGGACAATTATTTAACATGTAGTCTTTGAATTTAGCATGTGGAAATACAAGTAATGGTGGGATGCTATTTCCAGTAGCATTAATGGCTGCAATCATTGTTACATTGTTGCCTCGTTCAGCACTAGTTATGCTCCCTATTTGTTTTTTACCTTTTGGAGCTAGAATTTTTGGTGGTACGTGGACTGTGGTAATTCCTGTTTCATCACAGTTCCAAATATTTGATGGGTCAAAATGATAACGTTCTAAAACATTTTTGTAATTTTTATATACAATTCTTACAGTTTCTCTATTGAATGCAGAAGATCTACCAAGACTTGTAGGTTGTGGTTTACGTAGAGATAGCTTGTTATTATATCTTTTGCGAAAATCTCGCAGCCATTGTTCACCTGCACATTTATTTTTCATCCATGAAGTTTCGATTTTTTTATGATTTGCTAAAGTATACTTATCTGCTTTAATGTAAGTCCATAATGCATATTTGCAGCATCTGCCAAGTAGTTTACCAAAATTATTTCTTCTTCAGTTGAGAATACTTTTTTTGGTTTGGTATGTGAATATAAATATTCGCAACTACCAGATTTTTTAAACTGCTTCAACTGATATATTAAAGTTGACTTTTTAATGTTGCAATGTCTTGCAGCTTCACTTAAACTCATTTTTTGTTGAAGCACAAAATTCACTGCATTTAGGATATCCATTTCGGAAATCTTTTTGCGAAAAACACCAATCTTGCTCCTTGGCATTTTAAAACTAAAATATATTAACAAAATTAATTAACTATTTCGATACATTTAATTCCCTATAGCTGAGCAGAAACTAGGTAATAAAATGAACTTGACAATAATATTGCTTCAGCTGTCCAACTAACTAAATTAACAAAATTGATTATTCTAAGTGTAGTAGTGGTTCAAGAATAAATAGTGAATTGCATTAAAATTCAATGGAATTATTTCATCATCATAATACTAGAAACAATTTTGCATTAAAAAGCAATAAAGCACAGACGACGCCTAATAAGGTAGATTATAAATTTTATAATCTTGCCCTCTTAAAGTCCGCAAATTACCGAGGAAGCAGTTTTTATTGGTCAAAGGTACAACGTCCTTGACTGGTCAAAGGTACACGAGATGGGTTTCTTTAACAGTTATTGTCTTAATCCCCATTTACGGTCAGACATAATCATCCAAAATTTTCCATAACAAAAAAAAGATGTTGGGTAATGTTTATAATGTCGTAGATGAATCAAACAACAATTTATCACAGTTTTAAAATCAGAATAAGATTAACACAAATATTTACTTTTTAAGAGTCAAAACTTATAATTGCTTGTGGATCAATACCATCTATCCCAAGTATAATGTTTTACGATAAAAAGAGTTGTCATGGACTACTATTTCAAATGACACTTCCCGTTTTTTTTAAATAATAATAGTAAACCAACAGAGTCGAGTGACCAAAGGTACAACGTGGTCAAAGGTACAACAGGTTCCCCTATATATATATATATATATATATATATATATATATATATATATATATATATATATATGTAATTTTTTAGGGGGTCAGACACCTCCCTCACCCCCTGAGACGGCTCTGTGAATACGCTCGACACATAAGAATATCAATAAATAATTTGTATTTACTTAATTTAGTTAATTGAATGTATTTAATTTATAAAACATAGCTAAATACATTTATTATATTGCTATTCATACCTTTTTATATGTAAGTGACTATTTTCGCAAGTTACTAATTCGAAATCTTTGTTTTGAAACAAATTTTTATGTTTTATCGTTATTTCAAAAAGTAAAAGTTTTATACATATTAAAACTTTTAATATGTTAAAAGATATTGAATATGACATTTCAACACAAGTTTTATTACAAATATGCTTTTATTATAACTGCACTTAATTGTAATTTAGGTTTTTTGGATTTTCCAATCCAAAAAACCTATATTTATATATAGGTTTTTTGGATTGAGAAATCCAAAAAACCTATATCAAAATCATGATTAACATGCCACCATTGTGCAAGTTGGCTATAATAATTATGTAGCTCGTGCTTTAGTGTGGTTCAAACTTAATTTATTCTTCAGAAATGGATTTATCAACCCAAAAAATCTAAACTTTGATATAATACCCTAGTAGCAAGATATATTGGTGCAATAATGGTGCTATATTGGGTATCTTGGCCAATATCGGACAAGATATATAATATTGCGCCAATAATGGTAAAAAGTATAGCGCCAATATTGACATACCAATATTGGAAAGTATATGCATGCTGATATTCCTTCTATATTGCTTGTCCAATATTAGAATGCCAATATTGGAGTTGTATTGGCATGCTCATACTGGCAAATATTGGTATGCCAATTTTGTCTCACTAGCTTTTTAATATTGACATATCTTTGTAGTTATACGCGTACGTAACAAAATTTATTAAGTAAATAGTCTGGATATTTTTTCGTTAATTAAGGGCTTTTATTAGATTTTTTACTGCAGTAATTACTCTGAGAAATCTTTTTATAGAATTCCTTAGGTTTTTAACCATATTAAATCAGCAATTTAAAAAACTATAAAAATTATTGTAATCTTAGTTGCGTTACCTTTTGTTTTGGTTTTACTTGGTCAAGTTTTTGCCTTTTTAAGTTTTTATAAACCCACAAGTAAAAATGTATATAAAATATTGAGAATTGTTGTCTATTCTATGTAGTATTTATACCGGCTAAATACTTTTTATAAATATTGTACGCCGAATCTCATATTTTTTAACGGTTCGCCTGTTGTCGTATGAGCCTGTGTATATACGTATATGCATAGATATTTATATGCATTTACTGTATTTGTTCCAAAATGATTTGCTTTAAACTTGCTTATATCATATGATTATGAAAAAATATATATATACATATATATGTATTGCAATTTATATATAGTCAATATTGTAAATCTGCATCATATTTATCATTTATTGATTTTTAGATGAATTGAATCCTTTAACACAATCACGGTGTTAATTCCAACATTTTAATTCCAACAAATGTGCAAATCCTTTTCTACTGGAATCAATATCTGTTAAAAAGAATGTCAGCATGCAAAAAGGTTCCGTCAGTTAACGCATTTAAGAATAGAATTGACAAGTATTTTTTTTCTCCAGCTGCAAACAGTACATCTTTTACTGAAGATGAGCTACACGTTTATTAATTAATTCGTGCTTTAGCAGCTACAAATATTGGCTTTTTAGATACTATTTGTCATAGATGTAAACTTTAATTAAATGAAAGCAACTTTTTTTCCCTTTTCCCAATTTTGATATCAACTTACTTGCTATGATTAACAATTGCTTTTTTTTTTTTTTACTTAAAGTTTATATTTGAATCAATGTATACAAAAACGTTCTAAGTCATTTTTTTTAATATTTGACTTTTTGATGAAAATTTGTTCTTTGAAGACAGTTCCACCATTGTATAGTAAAACATTCTAAGTCAGACCTCTCCTTACACGTTGAATAGAGAGCTGAAATATTGTCTGTAAACTAAAAGGTTCTAGGTCAGTGACTTAGAAGGTTTTTGTTGGCAGCACTGAGAAAACCAGCTGTGTTCTGCTGATAGCTTTCAGATGTTTTTAATTCAATTTTTGTTTTGTTTTGGTTACGAGTTTGAGGTTGTTTGGGCTTATTTTATTATTCATGTAGTTTTCTCGCAGTGAACACAATGTTTCAATTTCAGATCTTTTTTATTCATTAAAAAAACTGCTTATACAAAAATTCCTCGTTCAACTTATACTTTAAAAAACACCTCAAATATGCTCATAAAAAAACCGTTAAGACTATATTTATATTTCCACAAGGAAACTACGTCAGTCAAATCCGCCGTACGGTTTCTCCCACGCAATTTAATAATTAAATTGCGTTATGAATTGTAATTATTACAATTCATCTCGTTGTTTTAATGAAAAAGACTTATAATGGATGAAGAACCTAGTACTAGCAGTGGAAGAAAGGTTAAAAATGAGGCTATGTGGAAAAGGAATGTCGTTAAAGAAGCTAGAGTGAAAGGTAAAGAGTACATTGACTACAAAGGAAGAACTGTACCTGCTACTACTGTTGGAACTGATTGCAGGTGAGATTTGTATTTCAATTTCGATACCCAATTAGCCTTTTAAAAAATTGGGGGTAAGTAAGGCAATGTAAGACTTTTCATAAGAGAACATATCGAAAGTTATCCGGTGAAACAGAGCAAATATGCTGCTAAAACTATCAATTATCTAGATGCTAGACTAAATGTCAAAATTTTGTATTCAATGTTTAAAGGAAAACATCCTGAAGCAAAATGTAGCTACAAATTTTTCTAGGCTACTTTAAGGACAACTTTACGTTAAGATTTGGCCGTCCCCAGATAGACTCTTGTTGCACCTGTGAGGAGCTTAATTTAAAATTACGAAGCCCTCATCTCAGTGATGCAGCAAAGAGAAATGCTGCTGCTGAACTGATGCTGCACAAATGTCGATCAAAAAAAATTTACAACAAACTCCAAAATGAAAGCAACCTGGAAACAAAACAAAATGAACCGCATGTCTTAGCGATTGCATTTGACTACATGCAGAATATAACTCTTTACCGATGATACCAGTCCAGGAAACCTTTTACCTCAGACAGCTATCTGTTAACCTCTTCTCTATTCACGATGTGAAATGCAATAAAAGTTATGTTTATGTGTATCATGAAGGCACAGCCAGAAAAAGCCCTGATGAGGTGTGCTCTTTTGTGTACAATTACCTAATGTCTGCTCCTCCACAGTTTGCTGAAGTCTATGTCTACTCAGATAACTGTGGAGGCCAAAATAAAAACCATGCACTAAACAGAGTCTTTTTGGCTCTCACAGATGCTGGCCGATTTGATCGAATCGAGCAGTACTACGCGATAAGAGGTCACTCGTACCTACCTTGTGACCGGGACCTCGCGGTAATGAAGAGAAAACTGAAAAGGTATAACAGGGTGTATACTGTTCACCAGATAACTGAACTTATTGTTACTTCTAGTATTACTGGTAAATTTATTGTTGAAGAAGTCGCAACAGAAGATATTGTAGATTTTCAAAAGTGGTGGCCAACATTCTACAATCTTGCATTTCGGAAGAAACACGGGGGAAAGAAAGTTCCTGCTAAGGATAAGATAAGTTTTGGAATAAGTTTTCTAATGCACTTCACTTACGGGACTCCTCCAGGAGTAATTGTCTGTAGGCCTCTTATTGATGGGCTGATGGTCCAAACTTACAAGATGTCTCAAGTCGTCAATCGCATCGTCGAGTTTCCGCAAATTGTGTGCTACCCATTTGGGTAATGTTCCGATAAAAAAAGGGAAACTGCAGGATGTTAGGAAGGTAATGCAATATGTTCCGGATGAGTTCAGTGGTTTTTATGATGAACTCATGAGCTGGCCAACAACCGACGAGGCGAATGACGTGGAGGAACACGATATCCAGTGAGGTGTCTGACAAGCTTTGTGATCGGTCCTTTTATACATTGTGTGATTTAATATGTGTAATAGTTTGAACTTTGATTTTTAATAGTTTTTGGTACAAAAAATGAATAAATATATAAAAGACAAGCTTTTTGTTATTATCCTTAACAAATGTAAACAAAAAGGTTCTAAGTCAGACAACTTTAACTATGTATAACACATATATATATCACAAATTTTGATATATATTTTAACAAATCTAATATTTAAAGATGTCAAAAAGCACTCAGATTTTTTTTGAATTTATTAAAGTAATAATTTTGGGTTTAATAAGTTTTTTCTCTTTCCCCGAAAAAATAGTTTTTATGACTTAAAACGTTTTTGTATACATCGATTCATTTCACAAACCATAAATTTTTGTATAATTTTGTTTGTTTGGTTTTTAATTATTTGTCATTTTATCTACGAGGACTTATTTAAATATATTACTATTACTATTACTAAAATGATTTGGTACAAAATGAGAGAAAAATTACAATATAAGCGACTAACATTAACAGACCAAAAACACTGAAACTAAGTGTTTTTAAACTCGTGTTTTTAAACTAAGTTTTGACTTTTATGACTTTTGAATTATGACTTTTATGACTTTTAAAATGGAAAAATAACAAGAACCTGCATATAACACATTATATATTTTATGTGTTATATATTTTAATATAAAAATCATGGTTTGCGATTGTATATTACTGTTTTGAATTCATAAAAATTCAAATGCTGGATGGTTGCTAAGACGTTGTTAGGGAATTTATTTTAAAATGTCATCTACTAAAATGCTATTAAATCAACTTTAACATTATTTTTAAGATTAATTGTTTTTGTATATGTTAAAGGAATGATTATAGAATCAAAATACCAAAAAATCATAAAATTGATTTTTTTCAAAAAACTAACTCAATTTCAGTTGTGTGCCACCTTAATAAAAGTTTACATCTATGACAAATAGTTTACATCTATGACAAATATCTAAAAAGTCTTTGTAGCTGCTAAAGCACGAGTTAATTAATAAACGTGTAGCTCATCTTCAGTAAAAGATGCACTATTTGCAGCTGTAGAAAAAAAAACTTGCCAATTCTATTCTTAAATGTGTTAACTGACGGAGCCTTTTGCATGCTGACGGCAAGTTATTCCAATATTTGACAATACGATTTGTAAAAAAATTGTTACAAGCATTATTGTATGGGAATTCACGCATTATTACGTTGGAAGATAGTCTGCAAATTGGTAGATTATGCCAATTGATAAACCAAAACCGTTTTCTAGCTTAAACTGTTGGATCAAGTCTCCTGCGAGTTTCCAAAGTAGTATAATTGAGCCGCCGACATCTTTCAGCATAAAATAATCCTATTAAATCACGAGGTACTTATAATGCTTTGTGCTGAATTTTTTCAATTTCTTTAATGTCACCTTTAACAATAAAATAAAAAATTATACATAAGATATTTTGAAGTCTACATTTTTTAATAAATATATATTTTTAGCCCTTAATCCA
This sequence comes from Hydra vulgaris, assembly GCF_038396675.1. Classification (NCBI taxonomy): domain Eukaryota; kingdom Metazoa; phylum Cnidaria; class Hydrozoa; order Anthoathecata; family Hydridae; genus Hydra; species Hydra vulgaris. Next base: position 63,439,756 of record NC_088931.1, on the reverse strand, counting down.
AAAAAAATAGTTTAAAAGCAAAGAAAAAATTTTAAAGCAACTAGGAAAGGATATGATAATAAATACAATGATTAAGAGGTGCAGTATATAAAAAAAGGGGATTTTAACCTGTTTTTATAAGTTTGTATATTTAAAATTTTGAATTTTATATTCATTTTTCTCTATTTTATTCCTCTAATTTTCTGCCAAAGATTGCAGGAGCTGTAATTGTCCAATTGACTTTTGTACAGAGATTTATTATAATGAGCTTTATGTCCTGAGATAAAAAAAACTAAGAATACAAATTATTTAAAAAACTAATTTTTGGTCCTTAATATTAGAAATTTGATTTTTAATTGACGAATTGAAAAATCTAGCAACGCTTTAAAATAAAGAAATTTTCATCAAAAATTTTTATCTCAAGACATTTATCTACATAAAAGAAATAAAACTGCAAAAAAATTAGAACTTAATACATTATACTTTTTGAGATATCTTTGCCAAGATTATAGCATGTTATGACCTAAAATCACCTGTTTTTGCCCAAAATTTAAGTGGAGAAAAAAAAAAGAATGTGCTGCCCAAGGAATAAAATCAATGTTTGTATTTTCATTTTTCAGTTGTGCTTGCAGGTCTTTATTTTTTCTACACGTGATAGATACATTGTCACATGACTTATTACAAGCATCATTTCTTTGCTTTCAATGGATTGCAAAATATTTTATGACATTTAAGCAGACGATTTTTATTTTAGCACAAAACTCACTTGTAATAATAATTGATACTTGAATTGCCAACTTTGCATCATAGAAGAAGAAGAGGTGATCTGATTCAAATGTATAAGATATTGTTAATTTTCACCCCCCTCCATTAAATTTTGAGTCAAAGTAACAATTGTAGAATACGCAGACAGTTTACCAATTCGAAAATTCTTCACCATTTCTTCACAAATAGAGTTACAAACGATTAGAATTTTCTTTTTCAATTGATAATAGATAAAGATAACTTTACCCTTTTTAAAAACAGCATCGGTAAATATTTTAGTTTCTGAAACAGTTAATGCCTTTCCAGGATAATTAATGTGCCAGTCATTAAAAGCTACCTTGAGCTTCGCCTTGAATAAACCGAAGATACCAACATCAAGGGGCGGGAGTTTGTGGGATATATGTAGAGAAAACAACATGTAAACTATTCCATTATCTCGAGAATAGTTTATTGCATCAAATGAAATATGGGACTCGTGGTTATCACAAATAAGAAGAAAAGGCTTTTTTACTGCTTGTATGTTTTTGGATGTGTTTCAGGACTTCTAATAATAGTTCACCATTTATCCAACCTGATTTAGATGACAAGCCTAGAGATCCTTCTGATGCACCATTCAAAAATGACTTTTGTAATGAACTTTGGAAAACACATGAACGGGTGGAATAATATTGCCAGTACCAGTAATGATTCCTCCAAAAGTTACTAACTCCCCCTTTCTGCGGAGACAATTTGACGCAGCTGCCTATATTTTTGGAGCATTTAAGACCGTCGTAATACCGATTTCGTCAAAATTAATTATCCAATCAGCGGCAAAATTGTATCTTGATAAAACATCTTCTAGGTTCTTCAAAAATACTTCAACAACAGCTTTATTGAAAGAAAAAGATTGAGCCAAACTTGTGTTTTCAGGGTTTCTTAAACTAATATTAGAATTCCTCTTTTGATAACTAGATATCCAATCTATGCCGGCGCTCTCATTATCATCCCAAAACTTTGGATAACTGCAATTTAATTTTTTGGCGTATTTATTGGCTAGCAGTCGTACTTGAGTTAAGGTAAGGTCATGATGCATTTTACTGCATTTTATTATTTATTTATTTCATTGCTTCTCTTGTGCGTTAGTGAATACTGGTTGGGAAGTATACTTATATGAATAACTATATCTTTTTCTTCTTTCTTTTTCTTTTTATTCTCAAGCCTATGTTGTAGAGTAGCACTTTTTAAATTGTATTTATCAGCCGCTTTTCTAATTAATAACTTGCCTTCCATAACACCCAAGATTGCAGAAGCCATAGCAACTTCATCAATGTTACTTCTCTCAGTTTTTCGTTTGTACGTTTGCAACATTTTCCTTTAAAGAAACAAAAATAATGAGTGTCTTTATTATTCATCAGATAGAGAAGTCACGGGGCACGTTGATACATGTATCAATGTGCCCCAAGAGTGTTTGTATCAATGTGCCCCAATCTACTTTATAGAAATTAAAAACTAAATAAAATTAAAACAACATTTATTCATAAAATTAATAATAACTAGTAAACACTAATAATATGTAATATTATTAATAACACTGCTTGAATTAAAATATAAAATTTCCCGAAGAAAACGGATCAAACAAAGGTTTGAACTCGGAACACCGTGTTTTCCTTCGTTAAACTTATCCACTGAAGTATGTAAACATTTGAGTATGGAAAATGTTTAAATTTTTTTATTTTCAAACATTCTGCCGGCATTTTACCTTAGAATTATTATATCGCTGCTGCCAGCAAGCTTTAGCGTATTTTTGTGTGAAATATATAAATTTTGTTATCAGCAAAAATTATAAAAATTGTTTATATATACACTTTTTTTTTAGTAGGTAAACAAGTAAAAGGTTAGTACTAAAAAGTTTCTTGTTTTTGGGTTCTATTTTCGCAGTCTAGTACTAAAATTTTCTTAAGAGTTTCTTAAGTTTCAGCTAATCAAAAAAAAAAAAAGTAAATTAAATGGCAGTTAAAAAATATTGATTTTAATAAAAAATATTAAATAAGATAACACGTTTTTCAGTTAGTCAGCTAAAATTATTTGTATTCCGCCAATATTATTTAGTGTAATAATTAAAAATTAAAAGGTAAAAATATTTTCATATATGAAGATTACTGTAAGGAAACGAATGTTATACGAAAGACACTACGTAAAAAAATGAAAGTCGGAAGACAAGCTGGCATAATACGCGTATACGCTGGCAAATACGCGTATATTTCATACGACAAATTTATTGTTCGGGATTGGAATTCCAAAAAAAGTAATATCTTATCTTTTGAAATTTTTTTTTTTGTGGTACACAATAAATTAATCACTAAGTCTTCCTAAAAGACTTCCAAATTGTTGCATACTATTATTTATTGCCAAATCTAAAACTATAGCGAAAATGGAAACAGCTAATAATGGTTTTGTAAAAAAAGTCAATATATTTGAAACCTATAAATTATACCTAGACAACGAATCCGATCCATATATTAATTATTATAATGAAATTAATTCTCCTGAATTTGAAACCTCTTATTTTTATCCCAGTGACGTGAGCAAAATTTTAAAAAGCGATTATATCAATTCAGTCCACATTATAATACGTAGCTTAAAAAAGAATTTTGAAAACTTATTAAATTTTGTTAGCCAAGCGGAAAGTTCTTTTAATTTAATTTGTTTAACTGAAACCTGGTGTCTACAAGCAGATTTTAAAAATAACTCAAGTCTCAAGGTTTTATTATATTTTTTATCCCAGGTTTTGATCCAATAATTTTAGAACGAAGTACTAATAAGCGAGGAAGAGGAGTTTCATTTTTTGTTAAAAAATAACCTTCTGCATAAAGTTCGAAGCGAGACGTTCGCTTCTGACGAAAACGAAGAGATTTTAACAATAGAACTTATCAATAAGCGTTTAAAAAATATACTAATAAGCTGTTGTTACAGGCCACCAACTGGAAGAATTGAAAACTTTGGCAAATTTTTACTAAAAAACTACGGCGATCTATACAGAAGGCCTTGCCATCGCACAAACATCGTATTTGACTGGGGGCCTATTTTTTAAACGGCGAAAACAAAACAAAAATGTGTTTAAGTAATTTTATTTTAACTCCATAAACATTTCACTCTCAAAACGTTTTATTTTAAAATAACAAACTGAAATTCCAACACAATATTTCTTAATTTATAAATTTTTCTCAAATTAATCAAACAAAGCAATAAAATAAAGATCAAAGTCATGCCATATATATATATATATATATATATATATATATATATATATATATATATATATATATATATATATATATATATATACATATATATATATATATATATATATATATATATATATATATATATATATATATATATATACATATATATAAATATATATATATATATATATATATATATATATATATATATATATATGTATATATATGTATATATATGTATATATATGTATATATATAAATATATATATATATTTATATATATATAAATATACATATATATATATTTATATATATATGTATATATATATATATATATATATATATATATATATATATATATATATATATATATATAATATGTATATATATGTATATATATATAAATATATATATTATATATATATAAATATACATATATATATTAGTAAAAACACTTATCTTTTTTCTTCTACTCTGAGTTTTGCTATTACTGGTTCTTTAGGAAGAGTTACTAAATCTCAAAACCTATTATATTTTATACATAAAATTACAATAAAAAGTTTGCAATAAGATTACAATAATAATTTAAGAATTCATGACAATTTTAATATTTTCTGAGCTGGTTCTTTATTTGAACGAGGAGTCATAAGTCTACATAAATTATTTAAAAAAATGTTTAAAAGAATATTTCTGTGATGTCGATGCATCTCAAAGTTGTAAAACTCTGATACCACCATCATTAGAATATTGCTCAATGAAACTCTGCATACTTGATCCTTAATTGCATTAAAAATTATAAAAGAAAATATTACCCATTGACAGGTATTATCAGTGGGAATATTAAGTCCACCACGGTCAATTGAGTCTATGTATTGTCCATATTTTTGGTGGTAAAAAGTGGTTTTTTTCTTGCAGCTCATTTTCTAATAGTTCGATATGTTACGAGTTAAATACCCCGATGTATATAAGTGCCATACTTGTATCAGGAGAAATGAAAGATTCAAGATCTGGTAAGTTGTCAAACATCTCAGCAGAGGACTCATCCAATAAAAAGCCGCAATTTGGACAAGAATGGGTTGTATCAAGACTTATGTTAACAGCCAGGTTATCAAGTGACAGTATAACCTTGGCTTTTGAAATATTCAATTTTTCAATCACCTGTTGTACTGTTATAAAATATGTGCCCCTGGAACCTTGTCGCAATTTACTAAACTCTTTTTCCAATGGATCAGTAGAAAACTCACTAAGAACGACATATTAATGTGAGCTATTCAATAATGATCAACATAATTCAACAACACCATTGCACATGTGGTAAATTGATTGTGCAGTGTCACAAGTAAGTTGTTTCTTTCTTTTACCTTGCTTTCCAGCCATCTTTAAAGCCATATTTCCAAAATTTAAAATATCGTCCAACATATTATCATTAGGATCTCTAATTACTGCTTGAAGTTCATCATTAAATCTAATATCTGCACCTGTTCCCTTAACATTGAGAACTTTCAACTACAATACAATAATGTTAATAAAATCTGCTGTGTCTTGTCTTTCTTTTATATGCTGCAGTCCTGGATGGTTAATCAAAGCATGGTAAGCTTTGTCACAAAATATCTTTAAACAGGTAGAAACTGACTGCCTCTCAATTGGCTTTGGAAATATTGAAACCTCGTTTAAATTAGATAATTTAACTAAATTTTTGGATTCAAGTTCATAAAGCATTTTAAGATGATCCCATTGTGCTACTTTATGTACTCCTTTAGCATAAAAAATAAGTTGACCAGTTTTTCAGTAAGCCAATTATTTCTAATGTTTTTAAGCAAATGTACATAATCAAAGATTAAGAAAATACCATCATTAGTCAACCAGGGTTTATTTGGAACTGTTCTTTCGAAGATTTAAAAAAATGCTTGATTAATTCTATTTCCATCACATATTATGGCTTTGACTTGACCCGATGATTCCTTTATTGATTGGATAGTAATGCTAATTTGTTCGAAAAGAAATTGCCAGTTTAATTTACTTATAGGTATCATTTTGGTAATGAGCGATGGTCCACCGAATAAGCAATTAACCATTAAACCCAATACAGTTTTTGCAAGAGAAGTTGAATCATCCATTGCTTTTCCAAACAATGTACCACTATGATATAATAACACTTTTTTAACATAAACCTCGTCATGCAATAGCAAACAAAGTTTCTGTTTTTCTTCAATAGATTGGAAAATATTTGTCAAAAAAAGCTTTTTGTTTAATTTAAAAACTTTTGAAGTTATTCTTGCCAAAGTTCTTACAAAAGGCAATTGGTAATCTGTTCGCAATTGATTATACAAACTTCTGGACGTAGCAAAATACTGAAAAGATCTAATAATTTCTTTAGAATAAATCTTACTACCAATACACTGTGAACCCATAGAAGTAGGTACGTGAGTAAAAAATTTCAAATTGTTTGAATACTATAATGTTATATATCATTAGAAAGAGGATTATTACAGTATTTTAAAGGTGAAAAAATTATCAAAATCGAACAATTGGTTCAAAAGTTATGACGGTTTAAGTAGCGATTTAAGTAGCTGTGGTCAAAATAATTTTTCTTCACTTAAATTGTCATAACTTTGCCAATTCTTATCGAAATACAAATATTTTGGTGTCAAAAGATAGGTGTAAAAGTGGGTTACAACTTTATGTTAAACTCTAACCACCGGGTGTATCGGATGGACAGAGGGGGCACCAAACCACCACCTCGCCCGTATAAAACTGGACACTTTTTTCAGAAATTTTTTTTTTTTTTAAATACATAAGCAATATAAATACACAAAAAAGTTATTTTAAATTTATAGTAAACCACCAAAATATACGAGAGGTGAATGTTAGCAATAGAGGTGGGTGTGGTGGCGATTGGTGTATCACACCCTAGGATCAAAAACGACTTGATTTTATAAATATTTATATCTTTACTATAATCAGTAAAATTAGTACACAATATAAAATTATGTTATACAATCTTACGTATAAAAGTGGTGTTTCTATTACAAAGGGGCGTATGCCCACCACCTGCCTACCTCCCCCCCCCCCCACCTCTCCACCCAACCTAAAAAAAATAAAATATTTTTTTCAAAATTCGAACAATAAATTTAAAAAATAAATTAAAAAATTGGAAATAAATTAAAAAATAAATTCATACCAGACAACCACCAAATATGGGAGGTTAATGTAAAACTCACAGTAGATATGTTGATGATGTTTTAGTACTATAATATCAAAAAATGTTTCAATTCTTGAAATATCTGATTGAATATTTAAAGTACAACAACAAAGAAGTAAAAAACATATTTCACTAGATTAAAAGATACATTAGTGGTGCATCCATGGTCATAAGAGAGTGGAGTTTAAAAGAGGGCGTATCCAAATATGTCATAAGAAAGAAGCATTCTAACGCCCTTTCCACTTCTTACCAAAAATTATTATTTAATTGGATATATATTACAAAAAAAATTATACAACTACTAATGTGGGGCTATAAGTCAATTGGCTGTAAAAAACATGTCATCTTTCTAACCAAGTATAGCAAAAACCTATAATAAAGTCTTTCATGTGATTATTACATTAACAGAAGTAAGGACCATACAGTATAGTTAACCAGCTAGCCATTTTGTTTGGTTAACAAACAAATTTTCTGTTTCAAAATAAAAAATAAATAAAATATTAAAAAATAATAATAATAATATAAAACTATTTTAAAGAAAATACAATATATTTTTGTCTTGGCTTTTAGTGAATGATTAAAATAATTAATTCCAAAAATGAAACTGTTTTAACTATTTTTAACGATAGACACCACGTGAAGGTAAGCCAGAGCCGTCTATCAAAAAATTTAACAAGTCACAACACTTGCTGTATTATTTAGGCAAGTCACAACACTTGCTATGTAACTAGGCAAGTCACAACACTTGCTATATTATTTAGGCAAGTCACAACACTTGCTATATAATTTATGCAAGTACAACACTTGCTGTATTATTTAGGCAAGTCACAACACTTGCTATATAATTTATGCAAGTCACAACACTTGCTGTATTATTTAGGCAAGTCACAACACTTGCTGTATTATTTAGGCAAGTCACAACACTTGCTATATAATTTATACAAGTCACAACACTTGCTGTATTATTTATGCAAGTCACAACATTTGCAATACATTTTTGGCAAGTCACAACACTTGCAGTGTTATTAAATTAATTAAATTGTAACTCACAGGAAACAACATCAGCAGCAAGCTGGATCTTTTTCATGCAATAGTCATCATCTTTCCAGTAAGAAATGGTGTAAATGAAGTCATTTTTTCTTTTATTAACTTTTTTTACTCTGCCGCGATATAAAACACTTTTGCATGTCTTTGGATTGTACCATTCATGTTCTAGTTTCTTCCCAACAATTCTATCTGACATGACATCTTCTAAATCAAATAGTTGGTCATTGGATAAGTGCTTATATGAATTAATAATCTCTTCAAAATTTAATTTAGATAGGTCACGCTCTAACTTTCTTTTTTCTTTTTCATCCATTTTTTGGCGCTTGATTTTTTGTCTTTTGCAAATCTCATCTCCTACTTTGCATCGATGCAGTCGATTTGTAAACCTGTTTTTACGTGCTACATTAATTGACCATTTAACAATCTTTTCTCTTAAACTTAAATCTAGAGTGTCTAGATAGTTGACAGTCCTATTCTTTTTTGATCTAAGTTTGCAAGAGATATAGCAAGTTGTTGCATTAGTAGCCCGTACTTTTGCATCACTAAACATACCCATTAACTCTTCACTATCTATATTGTGAAGCCTTGCGCTAGCTGTTTCCTCTTTGAATGTCTCTGTCACAGTTAGTGAAAAATATCTACTATATTGTCTATTTAAAACATCTTCCACTGCAATAAGACAGGCCGAAGTCATTTTAAGAAGCTCTTATCAACAGAGCATAAATTTGTTACTGATTCTAAAATATTTGGCTCTAGCGGTTGTTCAAAAAAATCTGTCTTTCTGCAAAACAAACCAGCTGGATTGGATTTGCATGTTTGAATTGTTTGTATAACATTTTTCACAACCTGGATACCATCAACATGATCAAAAGTTGCTTGCTCTGATGTAACATAAAACTTTTTCATCCAGGGTCCAGTAAGAAGTTTTCCAAATACTGCAAGTACACACATTTGTTTGATTGCGGTTGCACTACAAAATACTGTTCGAAGAGTTTCTTGTAAACTTTTACACTTTACTGTTCCAATTGTAAGATATTGTTTAAATTTACTGTGATGCTTCATTTAAATAAAGCAAGTATGGAAAAGAATGTGAAGTCTGTTTCCACGATACCTAGGAATGATACCTCGTGGTAAATCATTATTATCTAAAAAATTTACAAAGCCTTGTGGATCACCATTAACATCTTTAAATCTCATTTTGTTTATAGCTAAAATAATCAAGGTTGCCATGCAGTCATTTCCAAACAATTTGCATTTCTCATTCTCTGGAGACTTCAATGCTGTACGGCATGATATGGCAATTGTATCAAGAGGGTGCAAATGGCAGTTCAGCTCATTTAGAGTTTTCCCCCAGGTTGCACATACTTTGCTTATGGTAAGATGATTAACAGTAACTCGGTCAGACATTGTGTTAGAAATATTATTAATAATTGAATTACGAGATTCGTTATAGCTGCACAAGTGAAAATGAGAATAAATAAAAGCCATCTGATCGATGGCATTACATATATGGTTTTCATAATCATCAGCTGTCCCACTGGGTAGTTGGTCCAGAGCAACAACTAGGCATTGATCTTTTGACGCCAAATAAATACTGTTAATATGAACACCTTCTTGTGTTGTAGCATCAAACCCAAGAGTAAGTTGACTATTGTTGATTGCCCATTCAGCTGCCTGCAAGCTTGAAATACTGCCAAGCTCCCGAGCCATTTGTTCAACGCTATTGCGGTGTGGAATATCAGAGAAAGCAAAACCCATACATCGTCCAATTTTTTGAATGAGAATAGGAATGTGACCTGTTGAGACATTACATATTAGCAAGTTATAAATAACCATTCTCATCTGTAACAAATATGTCTTTCCTTCTTCATTTATGTTCAAAAGTGTGGTTGTGTTCTCCTCTTTTTGAAGCAAATCGTTTTCCAAACTAGCAATTACTTTTTCCTTTGCCCTATTATCTGTGTTATGCCTGACCTTTATTTGATGCAACTTTTTTTTTGCATTTAATTTTAATTTTTTTATTGTAGCTGTATGATTGCGAATTTGTCGAGTATAATAATATGTTTGCATTTTTTTCTTTAGTTCTTTTAATTCCGTTCTTAAACCTCTGATAATATCTTCTTTTCTTTTAACACTTTGTCTTAAAACTTTTAGTTTATATGGCATAATATTTAATTTAGATTTAACTATAGCTATATTTTTTCTGTATTTCTTGGAAGAGGTAGCTAATTGATTAGCCAAATTGCATAACCGACTCTTCAATAGATTTTCTCTAGTTGTCATTTCTTGTCCACAAGTGTCACTATTTTGAACATGATTACTACAATTGGCTGTCGGTAAAAGCTCAGAGTGTTTCTCTGATAAAAGACTTTTGTGTTCAACTGAAGGTAAATTACTTGGACTAGACAGGGATGCTTGTGTCATTGTTGAGATTGATGTATAGCCTGTAAACAGTTTATTGCAAAAATCAACAAAACATTTATAGTCCCTTTTAAAATTATGTCTCCATTGTTTTGCAACATTCACTACATTTATGATTTGATTTGGGCAAGTGTTGAAGTTAAAAAACTCATTGAGTTCTTCTAAAGTTTTCTTATGTAACTCACCGCTGTTAATGAAAACAAAAAGTACATGCCCGTTTCTACACTTAACGTTTGTATCTTTAGACAATTTATAGTATAAAATACACTTATTTCGAGTTATAATATCTATATAATGATGTATTAACAAAGTATACACTTTAAAATATGGAAACCTACAAAACCTACATATTTGTTTGCCATATTCACCTAAATACCAATTTTAAATTAAAACATTTACTTGAAGTTTATATTTGTAATGATGTATCAATTAGTTATATGTTGAAAAATATAGAAATCTATGAAACTTACATATCTGCTGGCCGTACTCACCTAAATACCAATTTTAAATCAAAATGTTTATTCAAAGCTAACAAGGAATACTAACACAGCATACAAATGCTTTTAAATGATATAGTAACTAAAACAATTTAAACTAAACTTACTGATTGTTTGTTCTAATTTGTCTACAGAAAAAAAAAGTGACTTAATAAAATGTAAGAATTAGGTATACAAAAATACAACTAACAACAATCTACATAGGCATAATAAAGAACTGTATTTGAAAACTAATAGTAAATGACTAAATACTAAATTAATTCGTATAATAGGGATATAACTAACTGATCCTCTTTAAAGCAAGTTCATCTTAACAAAAAATAAATTAACTTTATTTTTACAAAGTAATATAAAAATTTGCATATAGTAAGTCATTTGTGTATATATATATATATATATATATATATATATATATATATATATATATATATATATATATATATATATATATATATATATATATATATATAATAAAAATAACCACCGAGCTATTGAAAAAAGAAAGTAACTAACTGATGTTGTTGGCTGACGCCATTTCACAACTTAGATCAATCAATCAATTCAATCAATTCATATATATTCTGAAATAGTTGTTACATTCACGGAAGTTTACAAATAGTACATGTACTAATCTTAAGTAAAAACCTTGTAAATAAATGCTACTAAATATATTGTTAATGTTAATAGTAATAATCGTCCACAGCTGTAACAAAGCAAACATTAAAAGTTAAAGGAGTAAAATACTAATAATGATAATAATAAGAGTGGTAGTAGTAACAATACTAACAATACAATGATAAGAGTATAATGATAATAATAAAAATAAAATGACAACAATAAAAATAATTACAATAATCATAAAAAGAATAATAGTCATTTAGTATTAGTCACACACATACACCTTTTATTAATGTGATTTATATTATTATCATATTTTATTAATGTGATTTATACTATACTGTGATTTACAAACTCAAATAGATAATCAAATATATTAATAAAGTTGGTTATATAAAAACCTTACACGACAGTAATTATGAAAATATTAGAATATAAAATTATGTTCATACACACATTATGTTACATACACACATATATAGACACATATATATATACACACACATACATACACATATACATATATATACATACACATACACACATATATACACACACACACATATATACATGCATATATATATACATACATACATACATATATATATATATACATATACACATATATATATATATATACATACATATACATACACATACACACACACAAATATATATATATAAATATATATACTTACATACACACGCACACATATATATACACATATAAATATATACAAACATATACATACACACATACACATCCATGTATACATATACACTTACATACATATACACTCACACTTATTCACATGAGCTTATCACAAACACTTATACATATATACGCATATCATTGGATTTATAAACTGTATTTGATTAGGAAGGAATGGAATAGGTTACTCTTAAAAACATAAATTGAATGAAGAGCTTTTAGGTCATAGGGAAGGTTATTCCAAGATTTTATACTTTGGTTTTTTATGGACTTATATCCATAAGTAACAGAACGATGATTTAAGACTGCAAGATTGAGATTATCAGTTGATCGAAGATAGTATCGGTTATTTGCATTTTTTGGGAAGAAATTGTTGAAGGTAAGAGGTAGGTTTTTGTGTTGGTGGTTCCAGACAAACTGGCAATTCAAGAATTGAACAAGGTCACATAGTTTAAGGATCTTAGAAGTAAGATAAAGCACATTAGGATTGGATTTGTAATTCTGAAAATGTATTATTTTTAAAGCTTTGTTTTGAAGATGAGATATCCTTAAAACTTCTTGCTGTTGAGATTGTCCCCATATTTGACAAGCGTATCGTATATACGAGCCAAAAATGGCATGATATATGTTTAACAATGCTTTCAGATTGACATAATGGCGAACTTTAGCCAGCATTCCATTTGATCTGCTCAATTTTAAGGCTAAGTCTTTGAGGTGGGATACAAACGATAGGTTGGAATCAATTATAATTCCAAGATATTTGATTGAGTTTACAGGAATGATTTTCTGGCCACTTAATCTGAAGTTTAAATTTTTATTGATTTTTGTTTTTTTAGATTTGAATATGACCAGTTCAGTTTTGTTACAGTTGAGGGAAAGCTTATTTGAGCGAAGCCACTGAATTAAATTGGCAAGATCATAATTAATGTATTTGTTAATTTTTTTTAAAGATTTGTTGATAATGAGCAAGTTAGTATCATCAGCAAAGTGGTAAGGAGTTGCATACTTAATTGAGTTATTGAGGTCATTAATATAGAGAAGAAAAAGTAGTGGTCCTAATACTGAGCCTTGAGGAACACCGTTGGAACATTTTATTTGAGTAGATTTTGAGTCACCGACTGAAACAAACTGAGATCTGTTGTGAAGATAGGAGGTAAACCATTTAAGAGGTATTCCTCTGATTCCATAATATTCTAATTTCTTGAGTAGGATAGAATGATCTACTGTATCAAAAGCTTTTTGTAGATCTACAAAGACACCGCATGCAAAGTTTTTATTATCAAGAGCTTTTCTAATTGACTCAGTTATTTTTATAAGTGAGTGAGTCGTGGAATGATTAGCACGAAACCCATACTGGTGTTTGTAAAGGCATTTAAATTTATTCAAAAATGCATAGAGCCTCTTATGCATAGCTTTTTCGAAGAGTTTGCTTAGGTTTGAAAGAAGAGAGATAGGTCGGTAGTTAGACATATCCATTATAGAACCTTTCTTAAATATTGGAATGACTTTAGCAACTTTGAAAGCATCTGGGAATAAACCTTTTTGAAATGAGTTATTTATAATAATACTGAGAGGTTTAGAAATTATGTCTGGAATAAGTTTAAGAAGGAATGTAGGAAGGCTATTAGGACCAAAGCTTTTTCCAGTTTTAAGAGTGGTTTTAATAAGACCAGAGATTTCATTCTCTGTGACAGGATCAATAAAGAACGTATTAGAATTTGGAGAGTTGAAATAGTCAGTAAATTTGGATGTTGAAGGTATGTTTTTGTTTTGAAGTTTGTTTTGGATAGTAACAAAAAAGTTGTTTAATATATTTGATACAGTAGTTGGATCTGTTATAATATTTTCTTTCAATTTAAGTTTGAGAGTTGAACTATAGTAGGAAGGTTTTATGTTAATGATTTCTTTTATCCCTTTCCAAGTATTCCAAGTATTAGAGCATCTAAAACAGCGAAAGAAATATTTAAGTTATACATAAAGGTTTAGATAGTGGCCAAATAATAATTTAAAATTAATTTAATAAATTTATATAAAAATAATTTATTTATTAGTTATAAATTATAATCTAAAGGCTTTCCTTGTTAAATAAAGACAACGTTCAAACTTCAAATTATATATGATTCATAACTAATTTGATTCATATATAAACTATATTATGAATATGATACAAAATACTATGTGAAACCTTTATTTTCTTTCTCCATTTTGTTTCTAAATGAAATATAAAATTTAAGTCTTATTTTATTATTTACTAAAAATCCTTTTAATAAAACAATTTTGTTTAAATTTACATATTTTTAAATCATATTTTCACTATAAAGTATCTAGGTTTATAATATCAATTTATGAAATAAGTTAAATATTGCTAATAATATTATTAATATGAATGTTATATATAAAAAAAATATATATATACAAATAATAATGGACCCCTCTGTCTCCCGCGCTAACAACAGGGAAAATGTAAATTAAGTAACAAAAGTGCAGCAAGAAAAAGGGTGACTGCTACATAATGTTTTTCAACGAAATTTGGCAGGTGCATAGATAAATGAATAACTTAAAAATAAAAATTGAATAGATAAAATATAGACTATATCCTGGACATTAATTTCACCACAGAAGTACAACTAAAACTTTGACATCAATAAACTCGGTAATATATCAATTGAGTATAATTAAAACCAAATTAATAATAAGCTTCAACTATTCTTCTTTCTAAAAATACTCTATGTTGATAACGAATACTAAAAAGTTATTTCAGAAAGCCTTCCTCAAGCACGCTAACTTTGAAGAGACTGCGAAAATCGTGGCACAAAATTTTAGCACAAAATTCGGTTCCGTAAAACGCAATTGTCACGTACCTAATAGAAGCTAAATGTTCTTGAGTTACGATTTCTTTTCTTCCAAGAATCAAACTCTTTAAATAACGTACAACTTCTTCTAATATTGACCATGCATTAATTTTGGAAACTCTGTTTTTAGAAATTGTAGAAATTTTAATTTTGACTTCATAGTGATAAGTTTCAATATGCAAATCGTCACTAATCTTGATTAAAAAACATGGAACCCCATTTGAATAAGCTTGTGATTGCAAATGAATAGTGTTATTAAACTGGCCAAACAGATGGTGGAAATTTAGGACGATTTTTTCCTCTGACTTGTTATTTTTCAAAATTTATCGGCCAATGCAACTCACAAACTACAGTGACACTGTAGTCTACAGTGTCATTAGTTACATTTAGATTTGCATTTGGAATTACTTTAATCCACATTTGTTTTTCTTCTTCATTTTTAGGAAATCGATATACTGAGATCTTCAAATTATCCGATTTCTTTTTAGCAGATAAATAATTTGTAGTACAGCCATAAATACAACACTTCTTACCCATATTTCAATATAACGAAAATGGCGATTACAGTTAAGTACAGTTTAAAAAAGGCCCCCAGTCAAATACGCTGTTTGCGCGATGGCAAGGACCTTCAGTAGAGATCGCCGTGTAAAAAACATAATATGTCAAACTGATCCTGAAAAGAAAAAAAATTACTTGATTGGGATTTCAACATAAACTCCTTTGATTATTATGAAAATCAAAGTTCGTTTTTTCTATATGTGTTAATTTAAAATAAGAAATTCAGGGAAAAGTTTTTATAAAAAAAAGGCTCATCAATAATAATAATTTAAATTCTTTCAGAGAACAATTATCACTTATAGATTGGGGTTATATTAACTTTAATGATAATATCAACATAATCTACGACAATTTTTTCAAAACTTTTTACCAAGTGTACGATTCTAATTTTCCTTTAATTGAAATAGCGATAAAGAAGTGTCATCTCCTTGGATTACTAAAGGTCTCAGAAAATCGTCAAAAATTAAGCAGAAGCTATACATAAAATACCGAAAATCGAAATCTGAAAAACAAAACAAAGTTATAAAACTTATACAAACTTATTTGAAAAGCTTCGCAAAAATGCAAAAAAAACTACTATTCAAACTTGCTTAATAAATATAAGCACAACTCAAAACGCGTCTGGCAAATCAGGAAAGAGTCGTCTGGAAAACTTAAACCAAATAAAAAATTTTTCCCAAATTTTATGCAATTTGATAACAAATTAATAAATGACTCAAATGAAATTGCATTTGAATTTAATAAGCTTTTCACCACTATCGGGACAAAATTAAGCGATAGTATTTCGTTCATTAAAGATAAATCTGTTGATGAGTTCAAAACATCAATAAACTTTAATCTAAATTTTACTGAGTTAAATTTTAATGAATTTGAGGTTGCTTTTAAGTCATTAAAACGTAATAAAGCTACTGAGTATGATGATATTAACACAAATATTGTGATTGATTCCTACAATGTTATAAAAGATATTCTTTATAAAATCTTCAGAACATCCATTGCACAAGGGTCTTTTCCAAATAAACTAAAAATAGCAAAAGTAACTCCAATCTTTAAGACAGAGAATCGTATAAATAGTACAGTTCTTCCAGTTTTTTCAAAAATTTTAGAAAGAATAATGTACAACCGAATCTACTTTTATCTTGTTGAAAATAACATTCTATAGGAAAACCAATTTGGTTTCAAAAAAAATAATTCAACCGAGCATGCCATTCTTCAACTTACGCGCAATATAACTGACTTTTTTAAAGACTCTTGTTTTACACTCGGAGTGTTTATTGATTTGTCTAAGGCATTTGATGCTGTCAATCATCAAACCCTGTTAAAAAAAACTAATATTATATGGTATTAAAGATAAAACCCTATTATGGTTTGAAAGTTATCTTACTAACCGTAAACAGTTTGTTTACAATAAAGATTCTATACCTCATCTGTTAATGAATATAACACGTGGTGTTCCACAAGGACCTATACTTGGTCCACTTATTTTTTTAATATACATAAATGATCTTCATAATTCATCAAACTTACCAACAATAAATTTTGCAGATGACACTAATTTGTTTTTGTCTCATAAAGGTATTAATATGCTTTTTACTAATATGATAAATGAACTAAAAAAAGTATCTGTTTGGTTTAAACAAAATAGATTGTCTCTAAATATAAAAAAACTAAATGAACACTAATTTATCCACCTTCAAAAAAACAGAAACTGCCTCATATCATGCCAGACCTTTTAATTGATAATATAATAATAAAAAGAATCTATCTTGGAGAAATCATATTGATAATACCTCCACTAAAATTGCTAAATGCATCAGAACTCTCTATAAAGCAAGAAATATATTATGTAAACACCAGTTAACACAATTATATTATTCATTTATACATTGTCATTTAAACTACGCAAATATTATATGGGGAAGCACTCATAGAACAAAGCTAAAATCTCTTTATCTTCATCAGAAACACGCAGTTCGCACATAAATTTTAAAAATCGGTTTTTTTATACGAAACAACTTTTTAAAGAAATTAACATTTTAAATGTATATCAACAAAATGTCTTTAATATTTTATGTTTCATGTTTAAATGTAGAGAAAATTTGTTGCCAAACGTATTACAAAATCTTTATTGTATGAAACCTAAAAACAAATATAATCTTCGAATTAATAACAATCTTATTGCCCCTTTTTGCCATAAAAGCAAAGACCAGTTTTTTGTTTCTTATTGAGGTCCTTATCTCTGGAACAAAATAGTCTTACCAAATTTTGATTTTTCTACCCAACTGACTTTTCCTTCATTCAAACAAAAACTTGAAAAAATTATATTTTTAATTAAAAATATCTTGATTTATTTTTAATTGTTTTTTGTTGTTGTTGTTGTTGTTGTTCTATTTTGTATATTATTTTTTTTAACATTTTATCTTGGCTTTTTAACATTTTATCTTGGTTTTTAAATGTTTTTGCATAAAGGTGTTTTATTATTTCACTAAAGACATTGTATTTTTATTAAAAAATAACCATATATTGTAAAGGGCTTCATGACAAGATCCTCATGATCCTCATGAGACCTGAGATCCTCATGATCCTCATAAGTCCTGTCGTTACTAACGTAAATATTGTAAAAAATCGTTTAAAATTGTAATTATATTGTAACGTAATAATAATCCTTGGATTTGCCCTTATCCAAGGACAAATCCAAGAATTATTTTTTGTTTGTCCTATGAATTCGTTTTCAATATCTACAAATCTCCCGATTAATCATGCATCTGTCAAAAACCCTGTCTTTAGGGTTATTTTGTCGTTCCGATATACTTGTATCAACCTTTTTTTTGTGTTTTTTTAGGTGCCCCAAGAAAACCTAACGATCTTGTCTTGTGAAGTTCACACTTCCTTCCTTACCACAGCGCGAAATATCCCCAGAGTTTGCCTCGAACCCTGAACTTCTTGTTTAAAAAAAAATTATAACCACGCGCCACGGCCACCTAACTTCTGCTGGTTCTTGCCATTTTCCTGGTAACATGTCTTTGGGCTCTCTAGCAGTTGTTCGTGGAGCACATTGCAATGGTTCGTGGCTAGTTTTTATCGGTAATGGGAGTGGCACAACATAATTTGGAAGACTTTTTAGATTTACTTTATAATCTTCCGTTCCATCAGCTGTAATCAATCATCCAGTTTTTAAAACTTCGCAACCAAGTTGACGCAAGTTCATCACCAATCTTTTGGTTATAAGCTTCTCCTACCCAATGAGCGAATAAAATCCTTCGCGCTCTAACATCCAGTTTTCTTTCGCTGTTTCTCAGTCATAGATCAAGGTTGTTATTGTCACCCAACCACTCCTTATGAATATTTACAACAGCTCGTTTAAGCATCTGACTTATACTACAATCTACAGTTTGCCATATATCCATAGCCCCAGATACACCATACCAAACTTATCCATTTGTTGACTTTACCTCTGTACAATAAAATTAACTAGTTTGCAGAACCGTAGTGAAGGGGTGGCGAACGAGGCCACAGCCATGGGCGGCAAATTAGCAAGGCGACAAATTTCAAAATATAATAAACATTTTTTAATATATGAAATGTTTTAAAGACGCCTCAAAACCAAAATAATTTTAATTTGCGTTTCAAAATCTTTAGACACGCCTCATAATTTTTTTCGCACCTTCATGCAAATTAAAATAATTTCCAATGTGAAATTAAAACATTAATTTAAAAAAAATTAAATAATTAAAACAAAATCTGAAAGGCAGTGGAATATATATTAACGAAGATTTCGCTAAAGAAACTATGGAAGAGAGAAAGAAACTATGGGAAGAAGTGGAAAAACTGCGCAATCAAGGTAAATACGCAACGACTAAATATAAATAAATTAATTGTCGCGAATTTAAAAAATAACGAATAATTCCTTGTCAAAACAAACAGACCATGCAACCCTATGTCCTTGGATTTTATTTATATTTTTACCATAGTTAGTACATTGTAAAATAAGATAAATCGCAAAATTTCAAGGTCTAACTCCCAACGGTTCGTGAGTAATGGTTGTTTAAATTTTGGCTACTATTATTGTTTTGGTCATTTTCCGCCATTTTTAAATTTACATTTCTCCTTATAAAACCAAGTCTTTAAACATGTGAATTCTAAAAATAAGTGACTTAGTTAATCTCAAGGTGAGGAATTTGAATATACAAATAAAAAACTCATTTTATAATTAAAAAGTACCTAAATATCAATTATAAATGTTAAAACAATGGACACCTGCCCCAGTAAAATTTTTAGGTGTGCGGTAAATTTTTTAAGCCTAAAATTTCAAATTAGATCATTGTATGTTTGAAGAACATTGTGCAAAAAAATCATTTCTGCCAAATACATAGTTTTGTAAATATTTTACTTTTGTAGTATAAATGTATATATATTGCATAGTACTTAAGGAAAAATGATAATTCCTATCTAAATCGAAGTGTTTCTTATGGTATAAAAGTTTTTTTAATGTATTTTTTTATTTCCTTTTTGTTTCCTTGTCTTTCCCAATTATCAAAGTTTAATTGCTGAAATCAGACATATTCGTCTAACTTAAATGTTGTAATTAATCCTACATAAATAATGTAATTATTACTTGTGCATTTTTAAATTTGCAAGTATAACATTTTTAAATTCATTATTAAAATGATTTCATGTGATATTGGTAAAGTTTTGAAGTCAGAATGCCATAAAACCTCATATTCTAGAAATAAAGTGATTTTTTTACTACATAACCTAGACACTGATACTCGTAAAAACATTTTATGGAGATCTGAGTTGCGTGCTAGTGAAAAACTATTCAGCATTTGTAATCACCATTTTCACTACTTTCAAAAAAGATTTGAAAAGAAAAATGGCAATTGTTGTAATGTTTATAAAGTGCATAAAAAAGAAATAAAAGGTAATTTGATTTCAAATATATAAATACATTCTGTAAAAGTATACAACACGTATCTTAAATATCCTTTTTTTTTTTAGGTAAATATATAATATCTTTAATGTTGGCTAGACACTTTGAGTCATTAGGATTAAAAGTTTTACCTGGGTGGAAGTTATGTACTAGCTGTAAGTCAAAGGCAGTTTTATCAGTAGAATACCCTAGTGAAAATGAAGTAGATGAAATATTGACAGAAGAAGATGAACCATTTACTCATATTAATTTATCCCTTGAAATTTTTGGAGAATCTCCTATTAATTTACATTCTGTTGCTTTACATCAACGTGTTGCATCTGCAATGAAAAAATATAAAAAATCAATAAAATAGATTTGTGAAGATTTAGCAGCCCATTATGGAATAAGTAATTTGCATTTTATAGATAATTCTATTGCGTCTTATTCGAAAACAGATCAAAATACAGCATCTGATCTGGATAAGCTGACACTATTAATGAGAGAAAAGATAAATGCTTCCGACTATAAAAAAAATTTAAAAATTCTCACTTTAACTCCTGAATCTTGGTCTATGCTTCTAACTACTTTGAAGTTAGTGTGAATGCTATTCGAACAGCACGTCGTATGAAACAGGAAAGTGGCATACTTTGATTCCCATTAAACAAAATTGGAAAAAGTGTTCCACTTAATGTTGTCTCCATTGTTCAAAGTTTTCATGAAAATGATGAATACTCACGAACAATGTCTGGTAAAAAAGATTATGTAAGTGTTAGAAAAGGAAAAAATAACAGAATGCAAGTACAAAAACGATTGCTATTGTGTAACCTGAAAGAATTGTACAGCCAATTTAAAGATATAAATCCAGGGATTAATCTTGGAATTTCTAAATTTTGCAGTCTGCGTCCTAAGTGGTGTGTAAGTGGATGCACCCTTCACCCAGTTGTTTTATACTATAAAGTAGATGGCATTATTTTACACGAATCATTTTGTTTTATGTCTGGCGATACGATACACGATACCTGTTTTGTCTATCAAATTCAGACTATTTTATGTAATTATATCAAAGAAACCCTTCCTTTAATTTTCAAATTGTATTACTTTTCTGATGGATGTGGAGGACAGTATAAAAATTATAAAAATTTTCTAAATCTATGCCATCACTCAGAAGATTTTTTATTGGAAGTTGAATGGGTATTTTATGCAACCAGTCACGGCAAATCTTCTTGCGATGCAATAAGCGGTACAGTAAAACGAACAATAGCAAGAGAAAGTTTGCAACGTCCAAAGAAAAATCAAATACTAACAATCGATGCAATGTTTGAATTTTGCACTCAAAAAATGCTCGCAATAAAGTTCTTTAAAATTGATAAAGAAACTATGGTTAATGTTAGAGCTATGCAAATTAAACAATTTGAGAAGGAAAAACAATACCAGGAACTCGAGGATTTCATCATTGCATACCAGTTTCGAAAACATCTATGTTATTCAAAAAAACTAGTAACGATATAAATCCACAATCTATTAATATAACTAAAAAATCAAGTTACCAAAATTTAAGTTTAATAAATTTTGAGCTAATGCAGAAGTACGAATATTACGCATGTACATATGACTCGTCTTGGTGGATTGCAGTCGTCGAGGAAAACGATAAAGAATATAATGATATAAAAATGAAGTTTATGCATCCACACGGTCCATCTGAACAGTTTTTCTGGCTGAAAAGGAATGATTATCGTTGGATACCAATCACCAATGTAATAACATTAATAAGTGCACCAACAATAATATCAGACAAATACGAACTTTCAAAAAAAGATTTTAACAAAATTAATAAGTATATATTTGTAAATCAATAATTTTTTAAAGGATATATTATAAAAAATTGTATATCAATTCAAGTATGCATCATTTTTAATTATTTTGAATACTACGATAAGCGAAATATACTATACTTGGGTTTTTTTATTTAGTTTTTAAATTATGTATTTGGCAGAAATGATTTTTTCACGCAATGTTCTTCAAACATACAATGATCTAATTTGAAATTTTAAGCTTAAAAAATTTACCGCACACCTAAAAATTTTACTGGGGCAGGTGTCCATTGTTTTAACATTTATAATTGACATTTAGGTACTTTTTAATTATAAAATGAGTTTTTCATTTGTATATTCAAATTCCTCACCTTGAGATTAACTAAGTCACTTATTTTTAGAATTCACATGTTTAAAGACTTGGTTTTATAAGGAGAAATGTAAATTTGAATATGGCGGAAAATGACCGAAACAATAAAAGTAGCCAAAATTAAAACAACCATTACTCACGAACCGTTGGGAGTAAGACCTTGAAATTTTGGGATTTATCTTATTTTATAATGTACTAACTATGGTAAAAATATAAAGAAAATCCTAGGACATAGGGTTGCATTTTTAAAAAAAATTGGTTGTTTTGACGCGGAATTACCAGGGCCGTACCAGGCCAACTTACGCTTCGGGCAAGCAAATAAAATTACGCCCCCCTCTAAAAAAAATATACAAAAAACACATTATATATATATATTTACATGAAAAAAAATTAATTATTGATCACAAAATTTATCGCATCAAGTTAAAAGAACAATTTGTCACCAATGTTTCACAAACTTCAGTTCAAGGTCACTTTTCTGGCTTTTTTGGAGGCAAAGTCACTAATGACATCATCAAAATCAAGTGCGTTGGCCACTTCATGTTCAATTGAAACTACTGCCAGACAAGACAAACGTTCTTGGCCCATAGTTGATCTCAAATAGTTTTTTATGATCTTAAGTTTACTGAAACTTCTTTCACACGTGGCAACTGTAACTGGTAAGGTGAGGATGATGCGAATAGCAATTGCCGTGTTAGGATAAGCATCAGTCAATGAGTATTTATGAATGAGCTGCAAAATGTCCATCGGGCTAGATTTTTCAAAGTTTTCCATCATTGCAGCAGCTTGATATTTAAAGCTTGCCATTTCTGACTGGAAATCTGAAGAATCTATATCTGCCTTGTAAATTTTAGACAAATTTTTGGCTTTAGTCTTAAGTTCATCCACTGAACTTTTGGAGAGAGAATGTCCACTGAGGAAGTCAAAATCTGAGGATACTGCAGACATAGCTTCAAACCGCCACTCAATTTGTGTGAGAATGCTGTCAAATACAAGGTTGCACTGGGATCCGAAATCTGTTTCTGGTGACAAACGGCAAAAGTCATCTTCAGCTTCATAAAGTGCCATCTGCTTCACTTTGCGCTTTCTCTTCATAGGAAAGTCTCCTTCAATTCCAATTTGGATAGCTGTTTCTGCAGCAGCTTTGATAATGTTGTCCACCCCAACATCTCTCAGATTCTGAATGGAAGCCTGCAGTCCTTTCATTTTTTTTGCTGCAATGTCAATTGAAATGTTTTTAGACTGAAGCAGTTTGTTTTCCCTGTCAATTAAAGAAAGAATTTGACACCAAAAATCCAACAAACACAGAAAACTGAAATCAATTTGAATGATGAGCTCTTTTGCACTGCAAACTGAGACAGCATTTGTCTTGGGAGTGTGAATTATGGATTCCAAAACTTGAAGAACTTCTTTTATTTGTCTGTGTAGTGGGATGATTGCTTCTTTTTTGGCAGACCATCTTGTATCACTATTTCCCTTTAGTGAGATGGACAATGTTTTCATCAGTTTTTCCCATCTTAAGGTAGAACTTGAGAAAAAGTTAAAGATGGCTTGAACTTTTCCAAAGAATGTAATCATGAGTGGAGAAACTTCAGCAGCATGGACACCAACAAGGTTTAAAGTGTGAGCTGCACATGGAACAAATCTTGCAAACTCATTTAGAAAATGGATGTGAGCTTGGACGCCATTATATTTTCCAGACATATTGGCTCCATTGTCGTAACCTTGGCCCCGACAATCAGAAATGATCAGGCCATCCTTCTCCAGTTTTTCGGTGATTTCAGCTGCAAGGCCCTTTCCAGTTTTTTCGTGAGATTCAATGAAGTCCACAAAGCTTTCCTCAATTGTACAGGTTTCCTCAGTGATGTGGACATACCTGATTATTTGGGTCATCTGTTCTTTGTGGGAGGCATCTGGAGTGCAGTCAAACAAAACAGAGTAGTATTTAGCTTCTCTGACATTTGACAAAATTTCATTCCTGACTTTCTGCCCAAGTAATTCAATCAGCTCATTTTGAATTCGAGGAGAAAAGTAGGATGTTGTGGTTTTCTTTGCCTTAACGGATGCAACGTGTTTAGCCACTAAAGGATAATAATGGCTTTTTCAGCTCAATTAAGTTCAGAAAGATGCCACTGTTTTGCTCTCCAATTACTTCTGTTGAACCCCGAAGGGCAAGGTTGTTCTTGGCACAGAACAAAATTACATCAACAATCACTTTCAAGATATCTCTCCACTTTTTCATCTCTCCGTTGATAACTCTCTGCAGATCAGAATCAAAGGTCTTTCCTTCCTTGAGATTTTTTTCCAGATTTTTCCAATCAGAATAGCATCTTCGGTGTTCATTGCTGTTTTCGTGTTCTGGAATTCTTGGGTTTAGTTTTTTCCAGTCACAAAATCCTTTTGAAATTTCTGAAAAATTGTTGGTTTTTGTCGTTGAAAATAGCAGACAGCAAAAACAAAACAAAGAATCTTTTTTGTTGCTGTACAGCAGCCAGTAGCGAACAAATTTTTCACCATTGGGATGAATTTTTTCATACCATTTTGAGCTGAAGTGTCGCATTCTGTTGTCAAAGTCACAAAGTGTGTTTGGGAAAAATTCTCTTCTTTCTTGCTCCGACCCATGCTGAATCAAAAAGCACCTTGTTTTATCTGTCATTTTAGGCCATGTAGCTGGATCACTGTGTTGAAAGTTTTCTCCTGAGGTTGCTGAAATTTCTGAGATTTCAGGAGGAAATTCACTGTTGCCCATTTCAATTGGTTTGAAAAAGCTGAGAATTTCTATCTTCTTGTGCTTCTGAATCATTTGGTCCAAATTCGTCTTGACTTTGGCCAATGAAAATCTCCTCTTCAATTAATTCCAATGGATGATATGAATTTAAGTCAGTAATTAAAGATGTAGCAGCAACTTCAGCTGTTGAATCATTATCAACTTCATTGCAAATATCCTCTGAAATAATTTGTTTTTCCACAGAAGAGTTTGTTACCAACCACTTCTTGAAACAATTTCTTAGTTTTGCGTCACTTTCAAGACGGTCTCTTCTTTTCTTCTTAAATTCAACACCAGATAATTTTTTTGCACGATTCATTGTCAAAAATAATGTTCAGAAAATACAACTTTTTATTTTTTAATTGCGCTCTTCTATTATTTCTTTTTTCTTTTCTTCTCCCTCTTTATTTTTATTATAATTTGCTTACTTTACTTTCTTTTGCTTTCATTTCATTTGTTTCTTTATTTAAGCCGCTTAAATTAAGCGTTCTTTTTTTTAAATTCGAAGTTTTTTTTGTCTTTACTTTTTTCTTTTTAGAATAATTTTTAAATGTGTGCGTTAAATTAATTTATATGATCCTTAATGAATCATTTGTTTATATTATAAATAATTATTGGTTTTTAATTGTCGTTCTTAAATTCAGCACCAGATAATTTTTTTGCACGATTCATTGTAAAAAATAATGTTCAGAAAATACAACTTTTTAGTGTTTAAGGGCGCTCTTCTGTTTGGTAAATGAGCTTTTATTTTAAAGTTCGTCAGGAGGCGCAATTTTAATTAATTTTCTTATCAACATAAAAGTGACGCCACGCAAATTAGTTTCATAATGTGAAAATAAATAAATTAATTTGGGGAATTTTGCGCCCTCCCAATTTTGGCGCCTCAGGCCGCGGCCCGGCTGGCCCCGCCCTTGGTACGGCCCTGGGAATTACTCTAACTTAATCTTTTTTAAAGCGTCAGAATTAATTACTCTTACAAATGGCTAAACAAACAATAGATTTTGGAACGCAACACTTTAATGTTTTCAAAAATACAAATAATGTTTTAATTAATAACTTTTACGACCCAGTTTTGCAATTTTTTAATAAAAATAATTTTAACTCGCAGTTTTTTGACTTGAGAACTTTTAAAAAAGAAATCGAGGCAAAATAATTGCATTTGTATTTATTGATTACACCTAGTCGCACACAGAAACTTTCATTCTTTCTTTGTCAAGAAAAGTAAAATATTTTGAAATAAAAGTTTAAAATCTATTATTTCACCATCAAAAAAAAGAATAAAGCTATCTGGTTCAGCTTTCAAAAAGTTAAAAAAGCAACGACTTGAAAGTGACAAAAAATTACAAAAGGTGTTTGCAAAATGGATTAAAAAAAGCGAAGATCAAACAGAACAACCAGGTAAAAATATTTTTATTGATGGATTTTCAAGTCAAAATCACAAATAAATTTAATTAAAAAACTTAGCAAACTAAGCCATGTCACTTGCAATATTACAATGGAAAAAATGTTGATATAGTTTATTTTTATTTTTACAGCGCAAAAAAGTCCAGTTTATTTTCGATGTGATGATGAACAGTTACTGCAAAACAATGAAGTCAACCAAAATGCAGTTACAACAAATTTGTTAGAATTCAAGTTTGATGATCCATTAAATTGGCCCAAAATGAATGACAGTCTAAGATGTTCTTTGGTTGAACATGGTGCTAAACAAGACAAGAGAGAAGTCTATACTACCACATCAACATCATCAGAAAACAGACATTTCAGCTCTAGTTGGTTTGAAAAAAATCTTCCTAATGGGGAAAAAGTTAATCATCAATGGTTGTTATACAGTGCTTCAAAAAATTCTTTGTTTTGCTTTCCATGTATCCTTTTTTCAAACACAAAGACAAGCAAGTTTGTAGATACATCAAAAGGTTTTTCAGAATGGAAACAACTAAACCCTCGAATCCCTGAACACGAGAATAGCTGTGAACATAGAAAGTGTTTCACTTCATGGAAAGAAATGGAAAAAAATCTGAGAGACGGAAGATCTTTAGACAGGGACATTCGAAATGCCATCCAAACTGAAAAAAAAAAGTGGCGAAATATTCTAAAAGTTGTTATAGATTCAATTATGTTCTGCGCTAAGAACAATTTGACTTTTCGAGGCAGTTCCAATATTATTGGTGAGCCAAACAGTGGAATCTTTCTCAACACAATTGAACTAATAGCACGCTATCATCATCCTTTAGCAGAACACATAACGAATGTTAAACTTAAGCAGAAATCTGTTAGTTACTTTTCCCCACAAATTCAGAATGAACTAATTGAACTTCTTGGCAGAAAGGTGAAAAGCGAGATAGTCACGAGTATTAAAAAAGCCAAATATTATTCAATTTTATTTGATTGCGCTCCTGATCTCTCTCACAAAGAACAAATGTCAGAAATAATCCGATATGTTTGTGTCACTGATGGAGAATGTTTTATCGAAGAGAGCTTTCTGGATTTCATTGAGTCTCATCAAAAACCGGAGTTGGTCTGGCTTCAGAAATATTATTCAGCTTAAATAAATTTGAATTAAACATCGAAGATTGCCGAGGTCAGGGTTATGACAATGGAGCCAACATGTCTGGTAAATATTCTGGTGTTCAAACCCAAATAACTGCAAAAAATGATTTAGCACGGTATGTGCCTTGCGCAGCTCACACTCTAAATCTTGTAGGAGTCCATTCAGCAGAAGTTTCCCCATTTATGATTACATTTTTTGAAAGGTTCAAAAAATATTCAATTTCTTCTCAAGTTCTATTACCAGATGGGACAAACTGATGAAAACACTTGAAGTCACCCTAAAAAGTCAAAGTGAAACACGCTGGTCTGCCAAAAAGGAGGCTATCCATTCACTAAATAATCAAATCACAAATGTTTGCAAGGTCCGGAGTTAGAGAGATTTTGATTCAAGTTGATTTTGAGTTTCTTTGCTGGCTTGACCTTTGGAACATGATACATTAATTGACAGAGAGAATCGCAGCTTACAATCAAAAAATATGACAATTGATATTGCATCAAAAAAAATTGCTGGTCTGATTGCTTCTATACAAAACCTTCAAGACAGGGGTATTCATAACAGCATGAAAAAAGCTGAAATAATATCAAAAGATCTTGACATTGAAGCTAGCTTTCCAATCAAAAGAAAACGAAAAGCAAAAAGGATGTTTGATGATGAAACAAGGGAAGAAAGTTCTCACATACCTCCAGAAAAAAATATTGAAATTAATTGTAATATAGTCTTTGACAACATAATTACACAATTACACTAGAGATTTGAAACAATGGCTGAGATTTCATCAGATTTTGAGTTTCTAAATGGTAACTCTCTTGCAAGTATGTCAGTTAAAGATCTGAAGAAATGTCGAGATAAACTTTGTCAAAAATATGTTCGTGATCGTAATGCTAATGAATTTCTATCTGAAATTGAAAGCTTTAATTTTCATGCCAGTGTCCTGATTCTAGATTTAAAAAACGCAAATCCATTGAAAATCTTGCAATTTATGCACACCTATTCTTTGACTGAGGCATACCCTTTCATTGAAATTGCTCTTAGAATCTTTCTCACACTACCCGTCACTGTGGCACCATGTGAACGTAGCTTTAGCAAACTTAAGCTTTTGAAAAAATATCTAAGATTCTCCATGGGTCAAGAAAGTTTGACTAATCTTGCCATTTTGTCAATTGAAAATCCCCATGCATGAAATTATTGATAACTTTGCTTGAAAAAGAAATTTTGTTTCAATGTGTCTAATTTTAGTATTTATTAAAAAAACTAATGCCTGGTAATTTTTTCAATGACTTTCAACCACAAAGCACGATTTAAAGTTGATTTTAAATGTGCTTTAAGTAGGTTTAACAAAATTTGAATCAAATTAAACATTAAAAAAATTATTGAATTTGTGGCAGCATTTTTTCTCCTTGCCCGAAAAGATTTTTGATCTCACTACGGCCCTGCTAGTTTGCACAGTTATATTATCACAAATTAGTTTAAACTCTTCATTGTTGTAAGTTTTTACAGCTGGTTTCAAAGTTTTCCTTACCCATTCGATCCTAAATTACATATCTGCCCATACGTTTGGTTATCAATACAGATCAACGTTATTTTGGTAAGATTTCAAAAATTTCTTTTTTTGGTAAGGATTAACTTTTCTTTTAGACAAAAACTTTTTCTTTTTGCTCTTCGCGTCATAAATTTTTTCAGATTTGTTCAGAGTTTAAGATTTTATTCGTTTACAAAATTCACCTCAGTCTCGATGTCATTTACACTTTCTTTAGCAAACAAAGAAGCAGAATTACTAACGAAAAAGAGTCTCGATGTTTGATATTTTTTATGAAGTTATATTTAAATTTAGTTGTCTATTTTTTTTTGCATAAAATCGTTACTTAGTTACAATTACAACATAAAGTGTTTAAATTTCTTTTTATTTTCGCAATATTCTTTTATAATACGTAAAGTACGCCTATTTTATTAGCAAATCGAATTGAATTCCATTTGATTGCGCGTCCAAGTTAAATTTAACGTGTTGTTCTCCGTCGTAGATAAGGCTTTTTAACATTGTGCTATGTTGATGTAATATCTAGGTGAAAATTTGAAAAAATTTCTCGAACTCTTAATAAAATAAGTTTCTTATTGAAAAGTAACTTAATACTAAAAGTTTCTTATGATTTTGGGCTTCTAGTAGTAATTTCTTTAAAAAAAATTGTATTATAAAGAAAAGTGGTCTAGAGATGATTCTACAGGGGTATGGGGATCGGGGGAGGGGGAGAGATGTAATACCACTCGTCTCCCCAAAGAATGCAATTTCCAAGTTATAGTCAGTTTTTTAAGGAGTATAGCGTAAATAGCAATTTGATTTGGGTAATTTTTTGTTTTGAGGGTCTTTTTCTTTTTACTTTTTGTTTTTAGAAACGTCTTAGTTCGAGCATAGAACATTGTGGAACACCTCCTGAGATCTACTAATAATAGAGACAAAGTTCTTTGTTATAAACATATTGTTAACGATTTGTAAAAGAGCTTTTGAACCAACTAACACGCATACAGACACATTTAGTGTCAGTATTTATAGCTGACACATTACACCATTAGTCTAAACTCGATTTTACATTTGTCTCGCGTTAAATATTTTGATATCGCGCGTGGGTTTTTAATTTTTAGGAAAGCATGTTTTTTTCTTTTTAAACTGTGACAAGTTGAAATTTATAAAGCCACGCAAATAATATGATTTGTCTGCACGTCTATATATGTTTAAAAAAAAAAAGTAAATTGCAAGTGTCAGAAGTATGAAATACAAATCTGTCAAATTATAATATATATATATATATATATATATATATATATATATATATATATATATATATATATATATATATATATATATATATATATATATATATATATATATATATATATATATATATATATATATATATATATATATCATGGTTTTAAATAATTTTTTAAATTTTTATCGTAATAATTTGTATTGATAATCAGATAAATTTATATTTCTCATGGTTTTTGATTTTTTATATGAACTTTAGCAAAGTTTTGCAAAGTCCTCAAACTATATCCCGAGTTTCTATGAAACTGATTAATAAAATAAATTTTATACTTAAAGTATCTTATTGTCTTTCAGAAAATTCAAAAATATGGGAACGTATCTTTCTTCTCCTAAAACCGAAAAAATATCTCAAGACATGAGTTATCCACATATTGACTATGGAGTATCAGGAATGCAGGGTTGGAGAATTTCTATGGAGGTAACAGGTGGCTTTAACTATTTTAGTGCTACATTTAACTTTTACAACAATTTAACATTTTTAATAGTTTTACATAGTTTAAGAAATTTTTTTTAGATAATCATGGTTTCCTAATTTGTGAAATTATTTTTTAAATTGCTTTATTTTTGATGCTATGAAAGTAAGTGGTTGAGATCTATTTTTTTGAATTTATCCAACTCTCATGAAGTTATCATATCAGTTTATTGGCTCTATTTATCTAGATATTATTTCTTGTCTCTGCATCAAGTCATGAATCTTGTGCGAGATTAAAACCTTTTCTGTGAAAGACACTGATAACTAGATAGGGTGGAGATTACAACAATGATTTATTTTAGCCATTTTTCAATTGAAATTAATTAAGATATGCCACCCTCTACTGACTCCATGAATCAAGTGCACCACCACCCAAGATAGAGTTTATAATTTGAGAGCATATGTTTAAAATATAATAAAGATAGTATTTAACAATAATCATTTATTTATAAAATAGTTATAACAATCATTCTTGAAAAAAAAAAAGAGTTTTTATGATATGAAATAGTTTTTTAGGAATGTGAAGTAATTTGGGAAATTTATATATATATATATATATATATATATATATATATATATATATATATACATATATATATATATAGACGGGTTGGAATTGTTTTGAATTTGTCCGTTGATGTACGCATGCGCAAACTCTTGGCAGTCAAAACAAATCGTTGTTGGTTAATTTTTTGCTGGACTTCGTATGAAACTTCTGAAGATGTGGTCAAAATCTTTGTATTTTAGCATGTTAAACGGTAGTGATCAATTAGATTACAAGAAGAAATTAACATTAACAAACAAGGAAACGTTACCGGACCAGTATCCAATCGATAAACGATCGAACTGAAGCCAATAAGACTACTGTTACTAGTAAACTGTATCAATGGAACCAAGTAAAGAGAAAGGCTGAAGCATCATCATTGCAAAATATATCCTTTAATAGACCAAAATCTAATGATTTACCATGTGAAATAAGATCAGCTAAAAGTACTGTAAAAACTATTCCATCAATGCAGAAGAGTCCGTAAAAAATTTGGGTCTAGATAAAGTTCAAGAACAACCAAAGGTTATGCCTAAAGCAGCGTATTTTAATTACGTATTGTCTTAGAAAAATACTGACGGTATATTGATATCTGATGTGACAGAAGAAAATCTATGTCCAGAACCTTTAACAAGTCTGTTTGATTGATTGAAGCAATTAATTTAGATAATTCTGTTTTAATAGAGAGATGTTTTTTAAAATACAAAAAATACAAATTAACTTACACCTCAAGTTCATTTGATTTTTTTATCTGAAATTACTAAACTGTAGAGTTTATCCAGTACATTGAAAATTCACAGAGCAGGGAGAATTACAGCCTCTAATTTTTATGAAGTTATGCATTTCAAATATAACAACTCAAGTAAGTCATTGCTTAATAAGCTAATGTGTTATACGAAAGCACATAACACACCTTCCTTAACTTATGGCAAAGAAATGGAATGTAACACTATGAAACCATTATGAAAGAAAAACACAAAAACTTCCAATTGACAACTTCAGACCTTCACATTTTATACAATAAACCATACTTAGGAGCTTCACCTGACTATAGTAAGCTGTTCTTGCCATACTGTCGTTTTGCTAGAAATAAAGTGTCCATTCAATTATCGAAATGGTTTAGTGAATTGGGAAACAGATAAAAATGTTGATTCATTTAAAAACATGAAGAAAAATCATAAATATTATGCACAAGTGCAGGGTTAACTATATGTTCTAAATAAAGAATATTATGATTTTTTCGTTTGGGCTTCAAATCATTATTTATTAGTTTGAGTTACAAGAGACTTGAAGTTTATTGATGAAATGATGCCTTTGCTCTGGAAATTATTGAGTGTTTACCTCCTGAAGTTGTTACATACAAAAATGATTTATGTTTAGACAATAAACAAAAGTATTACTGTATTTATAAAAGACCCTGTTTTGAACCAATGATAGCATGTGATAAACCAGGTTGTAAAGTTGAGTGGTTTCATTATTCTTGTGTGAAAATTACACAAGCTCCAGTTGGTTCCTGGATATGCAACAGTTGCTTGAAATAAAATTATGTTTAATAGGGTTCTTCTGTCTGCACGATTATTTTGCAATGTATTTCGGCTTATAAAAAACGTTTATTTTCATAGCCACATATTGTTAAAAACATGATTTGGTATTTAATTTTGCCTTTGAAATGATTTTTTTAAAGATTTAGACATTTATTTATCAATTCTTTTATGAAGCTTCAAATATTTTCCTTTTTTTCCATTAAACTTTGTTTTTTGTTTTAAAACTTTTTTTTTGAAAGACCTTAAAGGCTTGGTTTAAGGATATTTTGGTATATGAGTTAAAGTTACTTAGGATATTTTATGCTAGTTCTCATAAAAAAGTTTTGTAAAATATTTCCTTGTCAAAATAACGTTAACAAAATCGAAGTAATTTTTTTTTATATTGATTGTGTCTACAATTAGAGATGTGTCTTTTTTGTGCTAATCTTGTTATTTTTCCATGCTTTATATAAGGTTACTTTCTATATATGTTTGTGTGCCACAAAATTTGAAATCAATTTTTGAAAGCTTTTTTCTCAACCAATTTTGCTCAAATTTTGGACACTTAATCATTTTCGATGACAATACAAGGAAATGGAAAAATTTGACCAAAAAAAGTTAATTAAGTTATAATTAACTTTTTTTGGTCTAAAAATATAAAATAATCGTGCAGACAGAAGAACCCTATTAAACATAATTTTATTTCAAGCAACTGTTGCATATCCAGGAACCAACTGGAGCTTGTGTAATTTTCACACAAGAATAATGAAACCACTCAACTTTACAACCTGGTTTATCACATGCTATCATTGGTTCAAAACAGGGTCTTTTATAAATACAGTAATACTTTTGTTTATTGTCTAAACATAAATCATTTTTGTATGTAACAACTTCAGGAGGTAAACACTCAATAATTTCCAGAGCAAAGGCATCATTTCATCAATAAACTTCAAGTCTCTTGTAACTCAAACTAATAAATAATGATTTGAAGCCCAAACGAAAAAATCATAATATTCTTTATTTAGAACATATAGTTAACCCTGCACTTGTGCATAATATTTATGATTTTTCTTCATGTTTTTAAATGAATCAACATTTTTATCTGTTTCCCAATTCACTAAACCATTTCGATAATTGAATGGACACTTTATTTCTAGCAAAACGACAGTATGGCAAGAACAGCTTACTATAGTCAGGTGAAGCTCCTAAGTATGGTTTATTGTATAAAATGTGAAGGTCTGAAGTTGTCAATTGGAAGTTTTTGTGTTTTTCTTTCATAATGGTTTCATAGTGTTACATTCCATTTCTTTGCCATAAGTTAAGGAAGGTGTGTTATGTGCTTTCGTATAACACATTAGCTTATTAAGCAATGACTTACTTGAGTTGTTATATTTGAAATGCATAACTTCATAAAAATTAGAGGCTGTAATTCTCCCTGCTCTGTGAATTTTCAATGTACTGGATAAACTCTACAGTTTAGTAATTTCAGATAAAAAAATCAAATGAACTTGAGGTGTAAGTTAATTTGTATTTTTTGTATTTTAAAAAACATCTCTCTATTAAAACAGAATTATCTAAATTAATTGCTTCAATCAATCAAACAGACTTGTTAAAGGTTCTGGACATAGATTTTCTTCTGTCACATCAGATATCAATATACCGTCAGTATTTTTCTAAGACAATACGTAATTAAAATACGCTGCTTTAGGCATAACCTTTGGTTGTTCTTGAACTTTATCTAGACCCAAATTTTTTACGGACTCTTCTGCATTGATGGAATAGTTTTTACAGTACTTTTAGCTGATCTTATTTCACATGGTAAATCATTAGATTTTGGTCTATTAAAGGATATATTTTGCAATGATGATGCTTCAGCCTTTCTCTTTACTTGGTTCCATTGATACAGTTTACTAGTAACAGTAGTCTTATTGGCTTCAGTTCGATCGTTTATCGATTGGATACTGGTCCGGTAACGTTTCCTTGTTTGTTAATGTTAATTTCTTCTTGTAATCTAATTGATCACTACCGTTTAACATGCTAAAATACAAAGATTTTGACCACATCTTCAGAAGTTTCATACGAAGTCCAGCAAAAAATTAACCAACAACGATTTGTTTTGACTGCCAAGAGTTTGCGCATGCGTACATCAACGGACAAATTCAAAACAATTCCAACCCGTCTATATATTTATATACATATATATATACACACACACACACACACACACACACACACACACACACACACACACACACACACACACACACACACACACACACACAGGGTATTCAAATTTAAATTGCCATCAAAATTGAATATTTAAATTTGAATTGAAAATTGAATCAAAATTGAATATTCAAATTTGAATATATATATATATATATATATATATATATATATATATATATATATAAACACACAGGGTATTCAAATTTGAATTTACTTTTTTAAGTTTGCGCCATTTGTATTTTTTGTACTAAATTGGTTTCTGTTTTTGACAGCTATCAAGTAAAAATATTGTGGTTAGTAAATATGGAGAAATATACGATTAAACATCAGTCTTTATTGTTAAAAATTATTTTAAGTTATGTGAAAATTATGTTGAAGTGAAAAGAAAATTTCGTATAAAAAATGGAAGAAGAAATTGTGCAACTAACTCTACCATTTAAAGTATTGTGAATAAATTTGAGGAAATGGTTCAACTCAAGATCAAAAAAATAAAATTTTCAGTCGTAGTGGTTGTTCCCT
Organism: Hydra vulgaris; assembly: GCF_038396675.1. Taxonomy (NCBI): domain Eukaryota; kingdom Metazoa; phylum Cnidaria; class Hydrozoa; order Anthoathecata; family Hydridae; genus Hydra; species Hydra vulgaris. The sequence continues at coordinate 63,403,362 of NC_088931.1, read as the reverse complement.
ATTAATTATTGCTGCTGTCAGTGAAAGTGTTAGTGAAGAGTCAAACACATCAATTCATAATCGTTCGCAGCAATTAGGCATAAAACAAACCACTTTATTCAATATTTCGCATAAGAATTTTCACCTTAAAGCTTACAAAATAAAGTTAACACAACAATTATTGCCAACTGATTATGGATTACGTTGTGCATTTGTTAATTGGGCTCTTGTAGCAAAAGAAGAAAATAATGATTTTTTAACAGAGTGATCTTTAGTGATGAAGCTGTGCAACATGTCATACAGCAACAGAAATAATCATTCTTTTAAAGATTGAGAAATTTGGAGATCAAATAATTTCTAGAAGAAGAACTGTTTACTGGCCACCAAGATCAAGATCTAACATCATTAGATTTCTTTTTATGGGGTTTTTTGAAAAGCAAAGATTCAAATTTAAACACGATATATATATATATATAATATATATATATATATATATATATATATATATATATATATATATATATATATATGTATATATATATATATATATGTGTATATATATATATATATATATATATATATATATATATATATATATATATATATATATATATATATATACAGCTTGCAAAATTCAGGTTGGCATTCAGCTATGCCATGCAAAAGCAGACCTATCTTTGCTTTATGATGTCATTACAACTGCTGACCTAAATATCTCAAAGTGTCAGCATGCAAAAATAAATATATTTAAAAAATATGTAATATTCTTTCATTAAAAGTTTATAATTTGTTTACTTGTTTTTTTAAGTTTGACAAGTTTTATTTAAAAAAAAAGTATATTCAAGCATAGCAAGGTTATTTATTCATTTAAAAATTGATAAAATTTACTTTATATATGTCTGTTGTTCTCTCGCTTTTTTACTTGAAATTTTAGCGTAATTGTTATTTTAAAATTTAATATTAGTTAAAAAATGTTCATTTACATGTTTACGATATTATTTAAAATCAGAAAGTCTATTAAGTTTAGTCTTGGTATAGTTATGGTAAACATGTTAATTAAAAAACATTAAACTTTAAAAAAATTTGATTCAAGTTTGGACCATTCAAAATAAGAAACGCGACAGTTTTACATGAAGCAAACTCAAAAAATTGCATGGACATATGCTATTTTGCCTTCCAAAATGATTTCTTGCTGGTTATTGTTGACTGGCTAAAAAAAAATCAGAGATTTAAAAGTAAGATTTGACAAATAATCAGGATGTTATTTGGAAAATGCATAAAATTTCATAAAGTCATTTAAAATTTCATAAAATCATTTAAATTTTGAAAAAGCGCTCAAAATAGTTTTCTTGTTTATGATACGCTACTTTAAGGGGGAACAACCCCAAAGACAAAAAAATCTTTAATATTAATAGTTAAACAATTTTTACTACATATACAGTAAATATATAAAACTAAGCAAAAAATAATAAATTAAAAAAAGTTGGGGTTGCCATGGGATTTTTAAGTGCCGGAAACTTAAATATTGCCAATTTTGTGGCAAAAATATTCTAAAATGTAAGAGATCACAAAGAATAAAATTTTGCATATAACTAGCTTGATGTTAGAGGTATGCAATAAACCTAAAAAACTTCATAACTAACTTATTTCTAAAGTCCGTACTTTTTTTCTTTTAATGATTTAAAAGCGATGCTAATTTTACCCCCATGGTGACTAAAAATGGCTATACTTTGTTTTTAACACATACATTCATACAGTTTTGAGGTTTATGCACAATTTGATACATACTCAACAAACTGTCCAAATATGAAATACTCAAATTATTTACCTTCTCTACTCAACTTATGTCTTGTTTCTGATCCTAATCAGTGCTCAATTTCTCCACATTCACCCTAAAGTGCTTCTGATAATGGTTTGATCTGTTTAAAACTATTATCTCAATCTTCTTTATCATTAGAGTCCCCCTATCATCATACCTCTTACAACTACCCTAAAGCTGACTGGAACTCTTTCTGTGATTTTCTTCATGAGGGCCCTTGGGTAGAAATTTTTCGTCTTCCTGCTGAAAAATAACCTCTGTTCTACGAATATTACTTACCCTGTCATATGCAAAAAATTCAACTAATAATGTCAAAACTTTTTATTTCTAACCTTTTTTTTAAGTTCAGAGCCATATAATCCGCAAGTTGAACATTACAACTTAAGTTCAAAAGCAATTCCTAACACTCTGGACAACAAAGAATATTAAAAATCTCAGCTAACAATGTCATTTTAACTATTTGATTCCTTGTAATGTTTTTTTTATAAAAGTCATCAATTACTTCAACCTTTGAACCATTTAACTTCTTATCAGAAACTGTTTTGTGCTGTTATTTTTAGTTCTAACTCCAGAGCTTTCAACAAAACTTTCAAGTTGAATAAAAGAGTGTTAGTTACTACCTGTATCAGCATACTTTTTTGTTGTTTAAATCGAAGTTTATGAGATGGTTTTCTCAGCATTATGTCTATTATATTGGTTGTACAAATAAAAAGCTATTTGCAAAAACAAAAATCTAAAATCAACTTTAAAATAGTGTTAAAAAATGTGAAAAAAACAGTTGTAAAAACAGTTGCTATGTGCATTGCTAGGGGACTTATAATAATAGCAATAGTAACAAACATCTAAATAAATGAAATTTTGACCAATTTCAGTATGTATTTGGAAGAAATAAGTTCCACCAAGAGTTTATTAAAAAAAAAAATTTTTTAATTATTTAAACTTTTTAATGAGGTTGTGCCCCTTTAATTGCTAGCAGGTTGTTAAAGCGAAAAGAAGTTAAAGCAAATTTTCACTTTAACCCTTTGATTTTTTAATACAGCCTATTTTTATCTTTGTTTTAAAATCGTCCATTAAATTTACTTTTTATCAATATAATTCAGTAGTTAAAAATTAATAACTTATTAATAATTTATATCAATATAATTATATTCAATAACTAAAAATTAATAAATTAATAATTTTAATATTATATATTTTTATATATAATATTAAAATTTATATATATATATATATATATATATATATATATATATATATATATATATATATATATATACACACACACACACACATAGCAAAAATCTCATTTTATGTAACATAATTAAAGTAGTTTTTTAAGTAGTGTTTCATTAAACAATCATTTTTTTAATATTAAATATTCAGTTTAAAAAGTACCTGTAAACAAAAGATTTTTTTAAATGGCTTTAACGAGCAAGAGATATAGAATGTGCAATAGTTTTTCTTCTTTAACTTCAGAGATTAAAGTTCTTATTTCATTATTATTCAAAATTAATGTATTTAATTAAAAACATAATTTCAACTATACTTTTTTTTTCATTCAATCTTTTCTATTATTTTTCTCATAGGTTTCCCACCATTTGCAAAATCATTGCAAATCAAATTAATTATTTTAAAATAAATTGAAAATTAATCAATTGCCTGTTTACGCTTTAAAAAAATGACACAATTTTGGGCATGTTGACACTTATAAAACATGGTTTTTGAATCTGTTAGTTAATAGTTCTACAACTAAAAATATGGTGTTAATACAAAATCTTAATTTGTTAGCTTTTTTTTAATTAGTATATATAGTTTGTTTATTGGATGATAAACAAGTCAGGTCAAGTTATCCTGCCACTGGTAACATGTAACCCAGTACAACCTGCTACATGTCCTGCTGCCTTGTAGGATACCCTTTTTTAGGTAAAGACTAAGAGAAGCCAACTTCAACTTAAAACACCCCCTGCCTTGAGGCTCTTGGTTAAATAAAGGCTAGAAATGGTGTCTGGATAAAAATACTCATCTTGGTCAACTCATCCTATTATCTCCTAATGAGGGTACATCTCTAAAGCTCTGTTCTTACATATGCTTCTTACATATCTTCTTGGATTCAGAGTCGCATGGAATCTTTTATTTTATCTCGACAATTCCAAGTCAAGCCTCACTCTTCTCCATGGTTTTTCTCACATTGTGCTACTGTAATTTCCAATCGAAACCATTACTTCCATATCTATCAGCAAAGCAATTCTCCAGAAAACAGATGTCTGTTTACTATTGCTAGAAACCATTGTAAAGAGATTTTGTCTAACACCAAAGCTTGCTATTCTCAGGTCACAAAATCTGGTATTTTATCTTGAAAATTAGGCTCCAGAGACTTCTGGTGAATCTTTACCATTGTTAATAATAAGAGCAAATCTGTTATTCTACCTTTCTTGCATGGTTCAGATTTTATTACCTCACCTAAAGTCAAAGCTGATTTGATTGCTAAGAACTTTCTTAGCAATCTCATCTCTTGTTTCCTCTAATCACATTCTACATGATAAAGGCAATAAACATGTTGATCCATTGCTTGACATTCAAATCACTCCAGCTTCTGTATCTAAAGTGATTTCCTGCTTAGATTCTTCTACAGCTTGTGGTCCGGACAACATTCCTGTTATAGTCTTGCAGAAGTGTTCACCGGAGCTGTCTAAAATTTCAAAACTATTTAACAAGTGCTTATCAGAGTCTTGTTTTCCAGCCTGCTGGAAAGTGGCATCTGTTATTCCTATTTTCAAAAATTTTAGAGAGCAATCTGACTCGTCTAACTATTGTCCCATTAGTCTTCTATCATAAGCAAGGTTTTTGAATCTTTACTTTACAAACACTTAATCTCTCACCTTGAATCTAATAACTTACTTTCTGATCATCAATATGGATTTCGATCTTCTTGTTCTACTTTTACTTGTTAACTTTTACTTCCAATCTTTCTTGGAAATCATACATCAAATCCATAGCAAAGTTAGAATTTGCTAACATTTTAAAAATTAGCATCTGCATCTCTTTATCGTGCTCGACACTTTTTTAGTTCGGATTCTATTCTTTATCTCTATAAATCTTAAATCTGTGTTTGTATGGAATACTGTTGCCATATCTGGGGCGGATCTTCCAATGATGCCCTTTCCTTTTTAGACAAGGTTCGAAAACACATTGTAAACATAGTTTGACCTCTTGCAGCCAACCTCCAACCATTATCGCATCGTCATAATGTTGCTTCTCTTTTTGACAAATACTATAATGGGCACTTCTCTAAAGAGCTAATGTCTCTTGTGCCATTTACTAAAGTTAATTCTTGTGTTACTGGTCATTCAATAAAGTCTCATCCTTTTTCTGTGACTGTTCATAAGTGCTCTAAAAACTCTAGTTTTTTTCAACATCATTTCTTTAAAACATCAGTTCTCTTCCTTCATCTTGTTTTTCTGATTCATATAATTTGCAATCTTTTAAGTCATCTTTCAATTGTTATCTTGCTTTATAAATATCATCTTTTCTCTTACAATAACTTCCAACACTAGTAGTGGTTGCTTGCAGTCTTGTTGGAAGCAATAATGTTTTAAAAAAAAAAAATGCTTTGATTTTATTTAAAATTGTTATTATTAAAATAATACGAATTCGTCACTCTTCAAGTATTAACTTATTTTTGTATTTGTAAAGTTTATTCAAGAAGAACTATTACAAAGATTTAAACAAAGAAAAAATTCTTTTTAGTATTTTTTTTTTAGATTTTTTTTTTCCATCTACATTATTTTTAAAGGGTTAGATCATGTATTTACATAAATTTACAAGTTCATACTATGCCACAATTTAAAGAGTGTTTTTTTTTTATTAAAAAACGGCAAGTTTACTGATAATTTATGTTTACTAGAAAAATTAAAATTTTTCCAGTAAACATAAATTGATCCTGGACAAAAATAAAATATTCCTTCAAGTATGTTATTTTTTATTTCATAAATTCCACAATTAGTGGTTGTTTGATTACAACACTTCATAAAATTATTTGATTGAAAGCTATTTCAAAATTTGAGTCCTTTATACAGTTGCTATGGGATTTGACTTTTTGACTTTTTTCTACAGATAAAAGTAATAAAGCGTTTCTATAGGCAGTTTAAAATTGTCTAACATTTGGACAATCATTCCAACCACTTTACTTTGAATAATAAAAAAAAATTCTCAATGCAGTGCTGATTAAAACGAGAAATACAAACAAACTGTAAACTTTCAGAAAATAGCTCTTTACTTACGGTTAGAACACTATTGTGACACTTAAACCCCAATGGCATGATATACTTGCTTGACTACTAACATAAAAAAATTTCCATTTCTCAATCCAATACTTTCAACTGAGAAAAATCCAACAATCCAACTCTTCCAACTGAGAAATACTGACTCCTTTTAAAGTTTGAGCACACCGAGCTGGTTTATCTGCATATAATTTATATGAATTCAATATATTGAATAAAGTATATATGCGTTCAACAAATCTTGCTGTTGGCAATACACTTAAAGGAAGTAAAATTTGTATTAGAGCAGCAATATAATGTAGAAGCAACCTGACCACTAAAAACTTGAGTGGTAAGTTTGACCTTTATAGATAAAAGAGGACCAGGGTTAAAGTGTCTATTTGTTAGTTTTGGTGCTGGTTGGACAGAGTTTATTTTGTCTAAATTGTACAGAAACTGGATTTGTTGCCAAGAAAAAATTTCACCATTAATGTCAATGTTATGTTTTTGTAAATTGTTTCTGATACTTTTTACTAAATGTGAAGGATCAAAATAACATGAATATTTTTATCAATAGAAGGATTAGGAAAATATGGTAAATTTTTAGAAAACCCAAGCAAATGTAAGGCAGCTATATTAGTAGATCCTTGATCACGAACTACACATCTAATTTGTTAATCGGTTTCTTGAACCTTAGAAATGGTTTCATGTAGTAAATAAGTCCATTTTTCATACCATAAACCCTGTCATCATACTCTAAATACTGCTTTAATGACATCTCATCCATAACAAGACTGACATTATGATCAAGCAGATTCATTGCATCAGCACATAACTTTAATGAAGAAAACAATCAAGTAGAAAACCCTTCTTGAAGATCTGAAAATACACATAACAAAAATAATAATAATCAGGTTTGACTTGGTAAACAGAATATTGTTCGTAAGACATTAAAAGTTCAAGGACTATGAAACAGAATTTGCAAAGCTAAAACTTTGTCACAAACTACCCAGTGTTTTCCTTTATTGGCTCGTTTACTCATTTCTAATCGACTTTAAAAAAGCTAACTTGTAGAGGTGTTACGTATTTCCTAGATAAATTTAAAACGTGTTTTATAGACCAATCACAGTTTTTTTAGTGTTTTTTGTTTGAATTTTAAATGTTGAACTTATTTACATAATCTAGAATTTTTGACTCGCTATGTTAATAGTAACCTTTAAAGTTAATTAAAATTTATTTTGTTAATAGACAGATTGTTTTCTAAATTACTATCTGAATTAACAGGTAAACAAACAACTTGCTTTATTGCTTAAACTGAATGATGTTCAACTGGTGGTTTCCTTTTGCAACCAAGAATTGGAGAAGGATTTGGGATGTTAAAAATAGTAGGAATTGCTGATTGTAACAAACATTTTCCACAATTATTTGTAGAATAATACATTGTATTTTTAAAATGGTTACTGCACAAATAAAGGTTTTTGTTTAAAAATACAAAATCTTTTTTGTCTAAATCTTTCCTACAACAGTTGATGACCCACTATTTACATCTAAAAATTAAACAATAAAAGAGTATGTTTTAAAATACTACAATAATAATTTTATAAACTTTTTATGAAAGAAAAGGGTATTATATATAATACAGACCTTTAAAGCATTATTACGTTAGCAGTAAGCAATTTCGGTTAAGCGACTTTTTATTATTTTTTAACTTTTTATTATTTTTTAACTTTTAAATTATTTTATAAGCCGTAAGATAAAAGAAGAAATTAATTTTGAAAAAATCAAGTTTGAATGACAATTATGTTTGATATAAGCGCTATTTACTAATGAAAAAAACTCAAATAAAATTAAAAGTTTATTTTTAGTTTGTTTTTATTTTATTGTAATTATTGATTTTTTAAGCTTGAAGCAAAGATCATAAAAACATAATTGAAATCTGATTAAAAAAAATATGATTTAATTTAAATTTTAAATAAACAGCTGCATCAAAAATTTGCACAAAACATAAGTTAAAGTGTTTTTTTTATAACGCAAGTTAAATTGCAGCAATTATTTTTTAATAAACAATATATACAGCGATATAATTTTAATAATTAAATAATAAACTAATAAACTTTTAATAAATATAGTAAATAAATTAACATAATTTTTTTATTTGTTACTCGCTAATTTAAAAAAAAAAAAAAATCATTTGTAGTTGTAAAGCCGCAATTGTTAATCGCTCTACGCGTAACGCTTTAAAATATGTATATACATACATATATATACATACATATACATACATATACATACACAGGCCTTCCCAGGAGAGGCGTGCGGTCGCACGCCTTGAGTGAACACGGATATTATTTTTTTTTTGGATAACTCGGCCACGCTTTTTTAGCATATATTAAAAATAACGCATTTTTAAAAAGGCGCTGAAAAAATCAAATTAAATTCGTTGTATTATTTTGTAATTTTTTTAATAATTTATTATTTTCATTAATAAGGAAACAATAACATAAAAATAATATATATATATTTTTTCTTTGAATTTTTTTTTCTTATAACTTTATAAATTTTTTTTTTTTATTTTACAAATTTTTTTTTCTAATTTTAAATTTTTTCACATAAGTATGTCTTTCTACAAAAAATAACTTCTAAGTTCTAGAAGAATTATTATCTACAAGGTTCTAGATAGAGGTATGATCGTTTAGCTCATTTGGTTGAGACATTACATAGTGCCGCGGAGACCCAGGTTCGCATCCCGCGTCGGCAGAGCATATTTTTCAAAATAGATTAAAAAAGTTTTCGGTCACATTTTCTGTTTATTTTTTCGACTTGTCTTAAATATCGTTGCTGAAAAAATCAACACCTAAAAATATATTATAAATAATTATAATATAAATAAATAAAATATAAATATAAATAAATAAATTTTTTTTTTATGTTTACTAGACTTGAAAAAAAAAAATTGTAATAAAAATTTGTAATAAAAATTGTAAAAAAAAATTGTAATAAAAATTGTAATAAAAATTGTAGAAAAAATTTTTTTTATTAAATAAGTATAAATATATATATATATACATTTCATTTTTATGTTCATATTTTTATATTAATAATAAGAATAAATTATGAATAAAAATAATAAAATAATACGACAATTTAGTTAGGTTTTCTCAGCGCCTTTTTAAAAATGCGTCATTAATATATGCTAAAAAACCGTGGCCAGACTCTCAAAAAATATATATATATGCGTGGTCACTCAAAGCGACCGACCGCACGCCTCTCCTGGGAAGGCCTGCATACACATATATATATATATATATGTATATATATATATATATATATATATATATATATATATATATATATATATATATATATATATATATATATATATATATATATATATACGTATATATAGTGATTGCTTACTTTTTTAAATCTATTTCTTTATTTTTTTTATCCTTAGTTTTTTTTTCTGATTACTTTCGATTTAAACAGTGATTGCTTGCAGTCTTGTTGATAGTAAATCAGTTATTAAAATATTGTCATAATTTATTTTTGTTTTATTTTAATGTTTTTTTGTTTTTTTTTTGTTTTTTTTACTTAAAACGTACTTAAAATTTTGAATATTTTTAATTGTTTTTTTCTTAGGATGCACATTGTTGTATTGCAAATCTTGGTGAAAATGAAGAAAAGTATTTGTTTGGTGTGTTTGATGGACATGGAGGTAACCATATTTTTTTAGGATGTTTGGAGTGCATTAAAGTTAGAACTACCATACACGACCACTATCAACAACAGTAATACACCACCAATGTCCGATAAAATTCCTTAAAGGTTAAGATATCAAGTTAATTTTTTTAGATTAAAAAAATTAAGAAACTTTGTTTTTAAAATTTAGGTTTAATTTTGAGTTGCTTATTAGCATAAACATGTTCTTAATTGCTTTTTGAAATTTCAATAATCTAGCAGTATTTTATATACTGCTTGATTATTGAAATTTCAAAAAATCATGATTTAATATTAAACCACCAATAACATAATGGTTCAATAAAATTAATAATTATATACTATGTTTTTTGCTTACTTATTGACTATTTTAGCAGATTTTAACACTCAATTTTTTGTTGAATGTCATATAAAAATTTAAGTTCCAAGGTTTTTTGCTTTAAAATTAGAATTTGACAACTTAAGGTATTCTATTAAATTTTATTAAGACTTTATTTAATTATTATATACTCTATTAAATATAAAGTTTGGTAAGACACCAAATGGTTTTAAATAACACCAACCATAAATCTTTAAGAGATAAGAAATGAATCGAGGAGATTTCAAGAAAAATTAAAAGGAAATAATGCTGTAATAAAAAAACCTATCTAAGCTGTATATGCCAAAATAACAACTTGAAAATATTAAGATAGTATCTGCTTAAACCGTATCACTCAATCAATTTATATGCTGAAGCTCCTACAAATGGCTAGTTTGATGTCATCAATGATGTTTCATGCAAAGATAAGTGCATGGTGTACTTTAGTTTTTCTCACTAAAGCTATTTTTATTTCTAGGTTTAAAAAAGTTGAAATGTACCAAATATGCTTTAAAACAAGAATAAAACTTCTTTATATTAGGTACTGTCTGTCCAAACAAAAACATTCTGTCAAGGTATTTACATTTAAATCAGTTGACTTATGTATACTGAGCTGCGCTTGTAGCTAAATAAATCAGTAAATATATTTAAATTTGGTGTGTATCAGTGTAATTCAGTTTAACAATAATTAAAAAAGTATAAAAAATTCTCAATTACAAACAAACTAATAAGCTACCAATCAATAAAGTCAATAAAGCTTAATTTTTTTGAATTAATGATTAAGATTAAATTTAATTATTTTCCTAAATTGTCCTAGTCGTATTTATGGCGTTATTAACAGATTTTAATCAGGGCAAGCGAGGCTCATGCTCTGTTGAAGCTAACTTACTTAGTAGAAAGAAAACTGCAACTTAAAACCATGATATAACATTTGGTAATTTTACTTCATTTTTTTTAGTAAAAAAGCTGATCTTTGTAGAGAAAGTTTATGGTTCATTAGATTAGGTCTTTATTTAGACCGAAATGGGGAAAAATTAACTTGTTATCATATTTAAAAGGATTTAAAGTCAACCTTTATTTTATTAATAATAACCTAAATTTTATGTACTTGTCTCAAAAAAGTGTTTTTGAAGCCATTAAGGCAAAACTAAATACAACCAATTCTTAAGCAAATACTTAGCCATACCGTAAGTGCCAGCGTTAAATTTCATATTCTAAATTGTATTTTGACTTAGTGCTCACACTAATTAAATATTACCACTAAGTTTATTAAAATTGAAAAAGAAGTTGATTCTGATAAAAAAAATCAGATGAAACACCTAATCTTAGATAATGGGTTTGAAAGGTATTGATAGCTATGTTTATTTTGTGTTTATTATAATATAAATTTTTAAATTTCAATCAAAATAAATATTGATAAAGTTAATGATAATAAATTTTACGGTTAATATTCACATTTTTACAGCTGATATTCACAAGCTTAAAAGCTGTTCTAGTAAATTACTACTTTTTGAAGAAGAAAAATTTTTTGCAAATTTTGCTATTAAAAAAAAAAAATGAAGGGGTCACAAAACATTTAAAAAGCAAATGTAAAAATAAATTTGTTGAATTTGTTTGTTGTAGCTGTCTGCAACACTATGGGTTAATGTTGAAGTGGATATGCTATCTAGCAACTATTAACTTAATATTATTAAGGTAAGACACCTTTTTCTTCTATTTAATCTTCCCTAGTTGCCAAAACTTGTGAAATTTTAAAGCACTGTGTGTTTGGTCACAAACTGGTTGTCGTTGCACTTGTATAAAGTTTTTAAATAATATTTTCAACATTTTATACTAAAGTTTTAAATTTAAATTTTTTTTTACTAAAAATCTGTTTAAGTAATAGAGATATTTTAATATAACACTTATTCTCCTCACAGAACATTTATTAACTTATGACAATTAGTGACATATTATTGTTTAATAAAGACTTTCACAATAAAAAAAATTAGCCTTTCACAATAAAAAAATAAGCCTTTATGATTGAATCAATTAAATAATCTATTGAACTGTCAAGTCCTTTGTTTTAATACTTATTATGTAAATCGCTGTACTGCTTAGCAACAATTTTTGATTAACAGTATGAAGTACAAGCGCCACAGCAGGTTTGGAGATTTAATAAATTAATCTGTTGTTTGGCAGACTTTTTATAAGTTTCATTAATTTAAGAATATTTATATTAGTTTCATTAGTTTTATTATGTTATTTCATAATTTAAAAATGAAAAATATGCTATGTAATAATAGATAATAAAAGTAATAGTTTTAATAGTCTACAATTGCTTAAGTTGCTAATATCTTATTTTTAGTTGCTTAAATCAACTATAGCAGACTATTGTATCTACTACCTTATTTCCATTTTTCCATTTTAAAAAACACTCCTAATTGACATGTCTTTTCTTTTTATTGACAATATACTAGTAAAAAAGGTAGAACAGTGCAGGAAAATCAAAAAGTTATAATAATTGAGTTGATAAACTTAAGTCTCCCCATTTGCTGTTCTAAAAAGTTTAGATTCTAAATTAACCATATAAATTTGAAAAACAATACATCTTTTAAAAAATCATTTAGAAAACCTCAGATTAACTTAGTTATTTATCTCATGAGGCTATTCTAGTTAATCATTTACACCTAGTAGTCTGTCATTGTTGTAGAATCAAGTAGAATACAAACACCTGATGTATCGTAAAATGAAAAAAGACTGAAAACATTAAAACCACCATGAAATGATATTAATTTTATTTTATTTTGTATAGTGGTGGTTTCAGGGATGCGGAGTCCCGAAAAGGACTCCGGAATTGAAAGTCAAAAAAAGATTACTTTATCCTAGTTTTTGGTATCCAGGAGCTCTAAAAATATAAATAAGTTTATGGACTACTGATAGGAAAAAATTGAGACTTTCAGGTAAGAGGAACAATCATTTTTTGAACCTGGAGTCCGTAGGTATAATGGCGGCAAGGACTACGGGACTCCAGGACTCCAGGCTTTAAAAAAAAAGTTTCAAGTCAATAAATCTCATGAATTTTTTTCTTATAGCAGATCATAAGTCAACAAACATGTTTAGAGCTTCTGACATACTGACTGATTCTGACTTCTGACATACTGACATTCTGACTACTGACATGGAAAAAGTAGAGATATAAAGCCGGAGTCCTTTTAAGACTCCGCATCCCTGGGTGGTTTAGTGGTAGAACACTTGTCTTGCGAGAAAGAAGTTTTAAGCTAAAATATCAGATAAATAAAGATTAAACAGTCAAATAATTAGACAGGCTTAACTATCTGAACTTCTTTTTATCTTTTGAAATACAATCAAAACTAAAATCATAATAATCAATAAAAGGAATTTAAAAAAATAAAATAGAACAAATTTAAAATGTTGCTTGATTTTAGTTGAACTAAATCAGTTAAACAAGTACTCGGTTTCAAAAGAGGAAATTGTGGAAAGCCTAAATCATGTTCCCAGTTTTCTTTTAAATTATTAACAATTAATTTAGCTTTATCATGATAAGATTAGTTGTTTCAAATAAAAAAAAAGAGTGTTAATAATTAGTCACAGTCACCTCTTTTCACTGCATACCCACTCAGGTACTATTTGTACAATAAAGTATTCATCTGGTTGGCTTTGTAGCCAAATAGATAATTCAAAATTCAAATTCAAAATCAAAAAAAAGATTAATTTGAGTTATTGCATAAACTGAGGATACTTTTTCAGATTCAGAAACTTTATTATTTATTAATAAAATATTTATTACTTATTATTAGCACAATGCGATTTTAAAAAAATGGTGCTTAAAAATTTACGAAATATCAAAATAGTAATCATTTAGATATGCGAATATAGCTGTGCATGAAACATTATCCCATTCTGAAACAAACATTTGTGAGGGCTTCAGTACATACATTAACTGTTCTTTTTCTGAAAGAAGTGTCTAGATTAAGTTGGTACTTTAAAAATTAAAATGAGCAGTATATATTATACTTTGCTGGGCTAAATTTGCAGTAGTAGAAAAAATTTAATTGCAGATTAAGAATATTAACAGATATGGGTTTTTAGTTTATTAAAATATACACTCACTATGTTTAGGTTTTGGCTCCAGCGGCTTTGATAAAAAAGTTGTCATTAACCTGTCTAAATAGTTCAATTAACAACTTTTTTGCTATTATTATTTTAAGTAATTTTATGTTACATTTTAGGTAAAGAGGTTGCTGAATACTGTGCCCAAAATATAAGCAAGTTTCTCCTTGATACAGAAGCTTACACTGAAGGTAACATTAAAGCTGCATTAAAAGAAGCTTTCATGACAATTGATGAAGCAATCACATGTGATGAGGTATAATATGAAGAACACCATTCTTTTTAGTTTATGTAATAAAAATTAGTTATGTGATTTGTCCTATCTGTTATGTTGTATAATAGTAATATATGAACTTTTAAGATGCTCTACTTCTTATGCTTCTTATCTATGTTATGCAAAGGCTTGGATATATACTTATTGTTCAGAAATGTGAAAAGTATACTTGTAAAGGTTGAGGCTAGTAAAAATTGTGATCTTTGCGTTTTTATGTTACATCATATGAAAATATAAATGTTACTTAACATTTTAATTTAAAAGTGCACACTTTGTTCAGTAATACTAATTTTTAAGACTAAATAACTAAAGACTTATTTTGAAGTGTTGCAGATTTTGCTATATTTTTACAATTTTCAATTAAGATTTACAGATTTTTGTTGACCTTGAAAGTGTTAGTCATAGAACACGAAAGTGTTAGTCATAGAACACGAAAGTGTTAGTCATAGAACACGAAAGTGTTAGTCATAGAACACGAAAGTGTTAGTCATAGAACACGAAAGTGTTAGTCATAGAACACAAAAGTGTTAGTCATAGAGCACGAAAGTGTTAGTCATAGAACACGAAAGTGTTAGTCATAGAACACGAAAGTGTTAGTCATAGAACACGAAAGTGTTAGTCATAGATCATGAAAGTGTTAGTCATAGATCACGAAAGTGTTAGTCATAGAACACGAAAGTGTTAGTCATAGAACACGAAAGTGTTAGTCATAGAACACGAAAGTGTTAGTCATAGAACACGAATCTATCGTAATTGTAAAAGACATTTATACATTTATACTATCTAAGGTTTGGGTAGTTTAAATGGAATTTATACTATCTAAACCTTGGATGTGTGTGTGTATTTGTATGGGTATTTTTTAAAACATTGTAAAAACCCATCCATATTTCATAAAGACTTTGTAAATAGACAAAGAAATAAAGAAAAATAGACGAAGAAATAAAGAAAAATAGACGCACAAACTTTTTAATTGATTTCTGTTCTACTTTCCTGTCAACCAAACTGTTATTCATAATCATTTTAATAATTTATATGTTAATTTGACAATATCCCATAAAAGGTTGGATAAAATTACTTGAGATGACCAGTTTAGTCAAATTTAAAGCCTTTTTAAATATTTTGATAAGTCCTAAAAGTAAATAGACATAGAAATGGGTTGAAAAGGAGTAAGCGAAGCAACAAAGTGGAAGAATGAAGTTATGAAGGCTCAATGATCAGTAATAGCAAAATAGCAAGAAAATACAAAACTATAGAGAATCGCGACAAATACACTTTAAAGAAATTTTTTTTTTTCAACATCTTCACTTCCAACAAGGCTGCACTATTAGAGTTGGAAGTTATTGGAAGAGAAAAGATGAAGTTTGTAGAGCAAGATAACGGTTGACAGACGACTTAAAAGATTGCAAGTTATATTAATCAGGAAAGCAAGATAAAGGAAGCGTATTCCAAAGAACTAATGTTTGAGCAAAAAAGCTAGACGAATAAGAGTTTTTTGGAGCACATTTGGAGAACAGTCACAGAAAAAGGTTGAGACTTGATTGAATGACGAGTAACACAAGAATGAATTTTAGTAGATAGCACTAGAGACTCTTTAGACTAGTGCCCATTATAGTATTTGTAAAAATAAGAAGGAGAAGCAACATTACGACAATGAGATAATGTTTGGAGGTTGGCTGCAAGAACAGGTCCAACTATGTTTACAATGCATTTTTGCTCCTTGTCTAAAAGAGAAAGGGCATCATTAGAATATCCGCACCAGATATTTGCAACAGTATTCTATACAAGGACAGATTTGAGATTTATAGAGATAAAGAACAGAATCCAGAGAAAGAAAGTGTCAAGCTTAATAAAGAAATGCAACCTTAGCATTTGCTATTTTTGCAATGGATTTGATATATGGTTTACAAGAAAGTCCGATTGGGAAATAAGAGTTAATCCTAGAAGATGAAGGGTAGATGACTCATCGAGTACATTACTGTTTATAAATATAGGAAGATCTAAATTATTGCATAATGATTGGCTAAAAAAAATTGGGTTTTATCTGAATTAAAGTTCACCAGCCACTGTGAGCCCCATGCTGTATCAGAAGTAAGATCCTTTTCATACTCAAATGCCCCCTCCAAGCAATCAGGGAGTGTTGACTTTTTATCATAACAAGAATAAATGGTAGTATCATCAGCGAACAATGCCACCTTAGATGTGAGAATATCTGGAAGATCATTAATATAAGTTAAAAAGAGTATAGGGCCAAAGGGTTAACTTTAAGTAACTCCTGAAATTACAGAATATAAAGAAGAGTAAATGCCCAGGCTAAGCATGTGACTATTGGAAGATTTTATAAAAAATTACTGTCCATTGAAAATAACTTTTACACTACAATTGGAAAGGAAGGAAAGGAAATAATCTTAAAGATGTTACCAGATAGACTGTAAGAAGAAAGCTTATGGGGAAGACCAGCATGCCTAACTTTATCAAAAGCTTTAGAAATGTCTGGAAAACAAGGCTCAGATAAGCACTTGTTAAATAGTTTTGAAAGTATATACGACATCTCTGGAGAACACTTCTGCAAGACTGTAACAGGTATGTTGTCTGGACCACAAGCTGTAGAAGAGTCTAAGCAGGAAATAACTTTAGATACAGATGCTGGAATGATACGAATGTCAAGCAAGGGATCAACCTGTTTGTTGGCTATATCAGGTAGAACGCAACTAGTGGAATCAGGAGATTATATTGATGAAAAGTTCTTAGCAAACAGTTCAGCTTTATCTTTAGGTGAGGTGACAAAATCTGAACCATACAAGAGAGGTGGAACAACAGATTTGCCCTTATTATAAATACTGTTAAAAATTCTCCATAAGTCACCAAAGCCTAATTTGTGATGAAACACAAGATTTCATGACCTGAAAATACCGGGCTTTGGCATTAGACAAAACCTTTTTACAATGGTTTCTAAATAATATTATCAGCAAAACAACTCTTTTATCAGTAAACAGACATTTGTTTTCTGATAAAAGAGTTGTTTTGCTGATAAATATGGAAGTAACAGTTTTTATTGGCAATTGCAGCAGCACAATGTGAGGAAAACCATGGAGAAGAGTGAGGCTTGACCTGGAACCATCAATAGGGAATAAAAGATTCCATGCCAGCCTAAATCTACAAAGGTAAATGTGGAGAAACTGAGCACCGACTAGGATTAGAAACAAGATATAAGTTGAATAGAGAAAGTAAATGATTTGGGTTGTCTGGAAAGCGAGTTGGAAAGTTGACTATTTGAGTTAAAGATTGAGAAAGGCAAATGATGTGGGCTTTAACACCTGCAGAGTCACTGACACTAGTGCCAAGCCGTTCAGTGTGATGAAAGTCACCAACAGCAACAATATTCGCTGATGGATAAAGAGAGATAGCTTGGTCAATGTGAAAAGAAATAACATCAAAAAGAGTGCAGTCTTCAGATGAAGGAGAGCGTTATAGTATATAGAGAAAGATGATAGAGTGAAGGGGTGCTAAACGAATGCACATAAATAAATAGTTGGTGGATTCAAATCTAGTTTCCGAACAAATGGGTGAATTCTTACAAATGTAAATACCCAGGCTTAGCATGTGACTATTGGAGGCTTTACAAATTAAAGGGAGATAAACACTAAGATCATAAGATGAAACAGGCGAACTCAAAATCCATACAATGAGTCAAGAAGATTCAGCATTCAATATCCTAAACTGAAAACAATGTATTATAAATACATCTGCACCAGCCTAATAGATGAAGAAGGGGTGCGAGGCTGGTCAACAGATAGAATCTGTTTACCCCTAAAGTCTTTGCCTTGGAGGCCTTCTACAAGACAGTAGCCGGATGTGTTTAACATCTGCCCAAGAATAATATTTTTATCCAGACACCATATCTAGCCTTTACTCAACCAAGAGCCCCAAGGCAGGGGGTGTTTTAAGTTGGAGTTGGCTTCTGTTTTTAAATGATCTTTTTTTCATGTTTTTAAATAATCATGTTTTTAAATAATCATTTAAAACAACAGGTGGCATCAAACGTTATGCAGAATCAGGAAGGTTTAAAAAAACTACTGAGCGCAAAAATAATTTTATATTTCATCAATCAAGAGCCAATCTAAGGTTAAATTACTAAGAACTCACCAATACATTCAACGTAAACCGTGAAAAACATATTTTGTCAAACACAGTTAAAAATATTTTACGAAGGAAAAAGTTTGGTGTCTATGAGCTGTTAGAAAATCTATGTTGACAGTCAGAGATCAACTCACGAGATTAGGGGTGGTGGAAGGAGAGAATTGGGTGGTCTTTGAAGAAGTGGAAGCAAGTAGTTTTTGGTGATGAAAGTAACTTTGAAGTAATAAATAGAAAAAGTAAAGTTTTTGTCAAAAAATTTAAATCATTTTACATTTATACAGGTCGAATCAATAAACATAAATATGTAGAGATGCTAGAGAACTACATGGTTCCATCAGTGGACATGCTGATTGATTAAAACAATTGGTGGCCGTTTCAACAAGATTTGGCGCTTGCCTACACAGTTTGTACAGTAAAAGCATGGATGAAAGAAATCAAAGTAGATTTATTGGCCTGGCTAGCTCGATTACCAGATTTGAATCCAATCGAATCTATTTGGGCTTGGATGGAAAAAGAATTAGTTAAGGTGCAAATACGATCCATAAATAACCTAAGGCAAGAATTAGATTCCATTTGGATAAGAGTTCCAAACGAAACCTGCAACAATCTTATGAAATCAATGCAAAAAAGATGTGCTGCTTGCAAAAACGCTAAGGGAATGTTTTGAATACTAGCTTAGATGTTATTTTTGTTGCTTTAAAGTTTTTTTTGAAAGCACTGTGTATATATGTGTGTATATATATATATATATATATATATATATATATATTTATATATATATATATATATATATATTTATATATATATATATATATATATGCCTCACGGTAAGGAAGGAGGCGTAAACTTCCTAGTTAAATGCACTTCTGCGGTGCTCTGTGACAAGACCGTTAGGTCTTCTTGGGGCACCTAAATAACAAAAATAAATATATTATATATATATATATATATATATATATATATATATATATATATATATATATATATATATATATATATATATATATATATATTAGCTGAACAACCAAGCAATCTTTGAGAAGGTATATCTGATCAGAGCTTAAATCTTTCTTAACCTCAACACTTAAATCCTTAATTTTACCAGTTATATGTTTTAAGTTAACAATAAGTAAATATATATATCAAAATTTAGTGCATAGCCTATTTTATCGGTTGAAGTAGCTGGACCTGTTGAACATCCACCATCCAGATTGGAGAACTATTTTCTAAAAGATAGTATATGTTTTACAGTAAAAAAAAAAAAACATTCAGTATGTTTTTATAAACATTCGGAGTGATTTTAAAAACATTCTAGTCTTTTAACTTGCGTTGTTGTGGTTTTAAAAAAAAGATAAGTTCGATTAGTCTCCTCAATTAAATTAATGCGTTTTGAAATATAGTTATATATAGATTATATATAGATTTTTTTTATCAAAATAGATATAATTTTATTCTGATAAAAAAAAAAGTATATATTTAATTTAGATTTAAAAAATGTATAATTTAATTTTGATTTAAAAAATATATATATTTAAGTATATTAAAATTAAAGTTATTGCTTGGGTTTAACTTAACTGTCAAATTTATTTTAAAATATTAATAAATATTGTTCAATATTTAAATTTACAGCAATTTAATTTTTTTTTATCCATTTATTTAACCTTAAAATCAAAAATTACAAATTTTATTATAATTTACAAAGTTAGGTTCGGTGACACTCATATAGTTCAAATCTAGTCAATGGAGTGACACCTTAATAAAATAAACAAATAAAATTAAAAAATATTAAAACAAGGAAATAATAAATTAAACTACATTATTACAAGTAATAAAAAAAGAAGTAATAGGAACATTAATATTAAAAAAGTTGGAATCAGAACAAAAATATAAAGGAGTAAGGCTCAGAAAAATGAAAAAAAAAAGAGAATAAACAGATGAGTGAGAAAAAAATGTAAGAGAAAATAAAAGTTTTAATCAAGTTCAGAAGGATAGAGTGAGAGAAAAAAATTGTTTGCAGAAAAATATAAAAAAGCGAAATAAAGGCAAACTTAAATTAAAAAAATATATACATACACTACTACATACAATATTAAAGCCTATATTACGCATTACATAGATGAGTTAAACAAAAGTAAATATCAAGATATAGAAAAAGCAACAACAACTAAATTGACAGAGAAAAATTCAAAAAAATAAATACATTCAACATTTTTTATATACATAAATTCAAGACATAAACAATGTACAAAATTAATTAAAATTGTTCTTTTTCTTTTCTTTTCATAAAATATCATATCATAATAACTTATATTAACTTATATTATAATAACTTTCCATAAAATAAAATATTGATGTTATATATATATATATATATATATATATATATATATATATATATATATATATATATATATATATATATAAATACATATAATATTTATATATATATATATATAATATTTATTTATATATATATATATATATATAAAATATATATATGTGTATGTATATATGTATATATATATGTATATATATATATATATATATATATATATATATATATATATATATATATATATATATATATATATATATATATATATATATATATATGTATAGGTGTTAGGATCAAACTTGGTGCATCATGCTTATAAAGCAGGGACTCTTTATATATATACTACTACTGTAGTATATGTTGAAGTGGTTGCTTCATTAGCAAGATGTACCAAGTTTGGTCCCCACACCTACACACACATGTGCATGTCCCGGTGATGATGTCATATTAATTCTATACTGGGCAGGTGAGGCTCTTTAGCCTTGAGGAAGGCAACTTACCTGGGATAATTCTTGTAAAAAAATCCCCAGTTTAGTTGTGGGTTAATGTGAGAGGAGATAGTAAACCTTTGAGTGTAATCTTTAAAAGTGCAATTTACAATTTTGCTAACCTTAATTTGACCTCTAATATATATTCTCATTTTTTTAAGGTTATAGCCGAACTTAAAAAACTCGGAGAAGACAGTAGAAATGATTCAGACGATAATGATGAGGATGAAACAGAAATGCTGCTTAAAGAAGCAAATATGCCTTTGGAGGAAGTTCTGAAAAAATTTACAGTAAAAATATTTGTTCAATTGTTGTATAATTCAAAATAAATGGAAAATCAAATACTGAGAGATACTGAGAGTTGGAAAAACAAATAAATTATTCAGCAATCAGTTAAAATTAAGCAAGTTATAAATCTGGATTTTGATTTTTCTGGTTTTGCTATAGACAGGCATATAAATTTTTTAAAAGCTTGCTGAAACTTCTTTTATATTAACTTATTGTGGAAAAAAAACTACACTTAGCATTTATGTTGAAATTATTGTTTGTTTGTTTTTTTCTTTTATTTTAAAGAATGGGATTAAAGAAAAGCTTATTTCAAATGGATTAGCTCATGATTCTGAAAATGAGGACGAATCAGGTGAATAAGTTTTTTAATTTATAAATACATAATTCTCCAGTTGTTATGCTAGTATTACAAACAGTAAGGCTGATAAGAATTATATCATTTTAATCTGAAATAAGGTTAATTTCTTATATGGTTTCTATGAAATTATTTATTAAGATATTGTTTTTAACTTAAATTTACTTACTTTAAATACATTTTATACATTAAATACATACGTACAAATACATTAAATACATACACAAATGCTTACTTTAAATACAGCTAAAACAAAAGCTATCATACAAAATTCCTTTGAGAAAGTTTAGTTTTATCAAATTACGTACTCAAAAATATCTTCTCAGAATTTTAAAAACAAGTTTTTTAACAAAAAAGTTTATTATTAAAAACATTTTTAATAATTAACTTTTTTTATCGTATAATTTATTACAGGTTTAAGACTTATATAGTCCAAGGTATGAGAAGAACCTTTACCCTCCTCAAACCATTACCTTTACCCTCCTCAAACCATTACCTTTACCCTCAAACCATTACCTTTACCCTCCTCAAACCATTACCTTTACCCTCAAACCATTACCTTTACCCTCCTCAAACCATTACCTTTACCCTCCTCAAACCATTACCTTTACCCTCAAACCATTACCTTTACCCTCCTCAAACCATTACCTTTACCCTCCTCAAACCATTACCTTTACCCTCCTCAAACCATTACCTTTAAACCATTACCATTACCCTGCATTAAAAAATAAAAAAAAAGTATATAAAATAGTATTTTATTATCTTATTTTTTATTGTTGCTTTAGGTGCATAAATTAGACATATAAACTTTAGAGCACTCATCCTCTTTTTCTAGCTACAAGAAATTTTAAGGCCACGGGATGCATGAATCTGACTTTAATATTACATCTTCAGTAATCTCTACCTGCCAAAATCATAAAAACATGCAGTATAATTCATTTGTTTAATAAAATCTTTTTATTTCTTTTGTTTTAGAATAGTATCAAATACTTCAGTAATTGTATTAATGCTTGTTTTTTTAATAATATTACATTAAAAGTACATTAAATTAATACTCTGCCCAGTAGTTACTTGTTTTTGACTTGATATACTACTTCTTAAATCACTAAAATCACTTCTTAAATTTACTGTTATAAATATTGATTGAGTTTTTAAAGAGGTGAATTAACTAAACAAAAAAAAGATGCATGATCAATACTTTACCATTGCTACATTTTCTTCTATCTCATAATCTTTAAAATCTTGCTCTAAATAACTTTTTTATGCTTAAATACAAGAGCGTCTGTCACATCTAGTCAACAAGGGTTGATATTTGACCAAGGCTGGGGCTAAATTTTATAAAAGCTAGCAGGTGCTGGGTTTTTGATGGGGGCTGCATAAGCATTGATACCACTTAAAAATATCTTGAACATCATCTTTCATAAAGTTGTTCATATCACATGAAACACATTCCAGGTTGTTTTTTTTTACTTCTTTGCTTGGTTTGCTTGATTCCAGGTTTTCTTACTTGATTGCTAAACCTTAAGACTGTTTAGTCTCAAGATTTAGCAATCAAAGAAGCTATGTGTTTCTAGGAGCATTTTTAACATTGTTATTTGTTAGGACAAAAGTAACAGGTTTTGGTTTGCCAGAAGAGGTTTAAATTCTAAATAAGCACTTGTGTCTAGTCATCATTATATTTATGAATTTTATATAAGAGTAAATATTATTATTAAGTACAAAAATTTTATCTAAATATTTTATACTTAAGAGTTTATCAAGCTCTTATCCAGAGCATTAAAAAAATCTGAAGAGTTGCATCAGTTAGTGCTTCAAATCACTAATACAGGTTTTCTTAGTTCTACCTCTACTTTTTTCTCCTGAAGCTGCTACCTCTCTACATGCTGATATCTCTACATGCTGATACTCAAATCATCTGTATCCTTATTGCTTAACATACCCAAACCACCTTAATTTTTTCTGACAAGCATTGTTTGATATGCTATTTCTAATCTCTGTCCAAGATGTCTATGGCTTCTTTTCTTGTCTTGTTAGAGACACCACACATCCATCAGATCATCACCCTCTCTTGACAAATACTGCATCATATAAATAAAAGAGAATAGAAAATAGCTCAAAGAGTGGGCCATTCTCATAAAAAAGTTGTCAATGTTATTAGTTTATTAAATGATACTGGTTAATTAAACAACAGAAAATGCAAGTCTCGCGAACTAAAGACAACACTCAGAGAAGATGCATCCATTTTCCATCTATATATATATATATATATATATATCCAGTACAAATCGCTTAAAATGTACAAGTCAATCTGTTTGTCAGCACTGTCAAAAGTTGCTTATGCGAAAACAATCTATTTAGAAGAGTTGCCCAAAACCCATTTGTCTTAAAACATAATCATGTCAGTCGTTTGAAGTTTGCAAAACAGTACATACACAAGGAGTTTTTTGAAAGCACATTCTTGAAAAAACGTGCTTTGATAGCACATTGAAAAAAATGATGGTAGCAAGGTGATTGTTTGGGGCAGTTTTTCATGGTGTGACATGGTCTCTGTGATACTCGTGGTCTGAAAAGTACACAAGGTAATTTTAAAAGTAGCGTTCAATTTCAAAAGTCTGACCTAACGGAAAAATAACCAAAAGTAATATTTGTCTGACCAGGTTATTTTGTATCAAAGTTGTTTTAAACATGATAAAACCTTTTTTCATAAATCTTTTAATATAACAAGTTGCAAGTGGCTAAGGCCATTTAGTAATTTTGAAAGTATATTTTTTGAAACAATTCTTTAATGAAAAAAAAAAAGTTTCAACATGTTTTACGACAATGTTGGCATTGGTAACATAGTCAGACCAATATTACCTTGAGTTATTTGGCTATCAGGTCAAAATAACTAAAGAATAAAGGTCATCAGGTCATCATGTCAGGCAAATTTTAAAGTTTAAAGTCGAAGCAAATTTTAAAATCAATTTTTTGATCCATGAATTTCACAGAGAAATACTTGTTTTCATAGATATTTTTTTTGGATACACTTTTGAATTTGAATAAAGTATTAATGCACTTTTATTTACCTCATTTCTACTTATTTTTAAGTTTTGCCATATAATAATAAATATTTTTATCTTATATTTGTATTACCTGGGTTAACATGTTTTATACAAAGAATATATAAAACAGGTTAATTATGAGAGTCTAATTAAACTTTGGTATTTTTGGTGCAGTAAATTCACTGTTTTTTCAGCCAAAAAAAAGCAGTGAATTTACTTTTTTTATTTGCCCCTTGAACTAAGTTTTAAATTAAATTTAATTAAGTTTTAAATCAATTTAAAAGCCAAAAGTTCCCATTCTAAAAGTGTCCTAAATGGCCAGTATAGTCCCCAAAAGCTATCCAATATTGTGTTTATCAAGATACTTCGATTTTATTTGTTTTCTTATAAATTATTATGCAGAACCTCTTTTTAGTATAATTTTTCGGTCTATAACTATTCTGTAATATAATAAACTTAAAATTAGTAAGTAATCATGATTATTTTTTTTTAATTTATCTGCAACATTCTACTTTATTATTGAATGTTATGAATTTTTGTAGGACAAAGTTATATATATATATATATATATATATATATATATATATATATATATATATATATATATATATATATATATATATATATATATATATTACTATATGTACTACAACTAATTCGTAGCGTAATTCAAAGAGTAATGAAAGAAAAGATTGCCAAACCCTCAGTTGATGTAGCAGCACTCCTTTGCGTCAGCAAGTTATGAGATAGTCAATGTATGTACTGAAGCCGCCCCCCCCCCCCCTCCCCCCCCCACACACACACACACACACTTCCTGTTTTTGTTTTTTGTGAGTGTCTTTAAGGTAAAAAATTTTGTAATTTAAGATGTTTTTTTAAATGCTTTGACATTTTTAAATAAACTTGATAGCTTCAAATGACCAGTGTAAGAATTTTATTAAAAGACATCTTTATAAAATGTAAATAAAATAAAATTTAATTAAAAAAAGTAAACAATGAAGAACAAAAGAATTTCAGTAGTTTTTAAAAAGCTTTTTAAATTTCATATTTTTTAGTTAAAAACTTTTATAAAATAAAATCTACTTTTTAATACAAAATATTTTTATAGATGCGTTTTAAAGTTAAAAATTATTTTTGTAAGTAAAATACGACTAAATCAAAGTGAAAATAATAGATACACGCTTATTTAAAACTTAAATTAAATCTTTTTTGATAAACAAGTAACAAAAATTATTTAGTTTAAATTTGAATTACATAGCACAATACTATTATACAAGTATGGAACTCATTAATTCAAGTTTTATTTACAAAAGTCTTTTCTTATAATTACTTGCTTTCTAGCTTGGAGTTATTTTAGTGGGATTTTTGAACTTTTCAAATTAGAAAACGTTTCACAAAGAAAAAGAGTACCGAAATAACTTTTTAAATAAAATAAAAAAAGAAACGTAACATCAAATAATATTTATAAAATAATAAATCATTTGAATAAAAAAGAAATCTAATAATTTCTAATAAATTTTTAAACTCTATTAAAATAGAGTTTAAAAAATTTGTTCAAATTACGTTGTTTTTAACAATTTTTTTAGAAAATTTTAAGATGTTTGCGATGTATTTATGATATGGTACAAAACGTTACAGTGTAAAACTTAATTAACTATTACTGAAACGTAATCATCTTTAATTTGTCCATAAGCTTTTTTTATCACCCGCGTTTCCTGTCATATCCAAAATCAGATCACGATTATCTTATGAATCGTTAAAATCATTAGTTTTCTTAAAATTGTTTTACAATAAAAATAGATCCTTGTAAGTTTTATTTTGAAATATAAACATAATGTTAGAATACTTTGTTTAAATAACTTTTTTAATAAATAATGCAAGATAAACTTACATAAGTTTTATTATTTAACAAGAAAAACCAAAACCCAACAAGATTGCAAGCAACCACTACTAAGTTTGGAGTTACTAGAAAACAAAGAATAGAAATAAAGAGCATGGAAATGGGTAATAAAAGGACTTGAAAAGTTGTAGGTTGTATGAGGTCAGGAAAATGTGAAGATGGGCAAGAATTATAAAAGGTTAAAGTGTGAGGGAAAAAACTAGACAAATCAAGGCTCAAGTTAAGTTATAAAAATACCCTACAAACACAACAGTGAAATCAGAATCGCGAATCAAGATATAATTTACTTTTGTATCTTATTCAAAATTTAATTCAAAATTTAATTAAAAATCTAATTTTGAATCTTATTCAAAATTTTCTTACAAATCAAATATAACCATAATCAAATATAAATTTAAACTGAAACAAAAAAACTTGAATAACTTATTTGAAAATATATATTTTTTATTATTACTTATATTATCAATTATTTAAGTTCTAATTTAAAGCATTTAAATTTTTAAAATTTAAAATTTTGAATAAATAATTCCTTAAAGTTTCCCTCAACAAAAAGATGTTAATTTTTACATACAATGCGCAAATAACTTAAGTATAATTTTTTATTGATTGATTTTTAAATTATAGCGCAAATTTTGAGGACCTTTAGTAATTTTTTTTTTTTCTATAACTGTTTTTTTATTAGTTTTTGAAATATGACAAATTGATCGTTTCATTAAAACAGTGTTTATGGTTTTTAATAAATTGAGAATTTAAAGACCAGAAATATTTCCAGATATCACGATTCACCATAACTTAATTTAAGTCTTGCGAATAAAAGTTTTTAGAGCATGCAAGGACAGATACAGTAAAAGAATGAGACTTTGCTGAATGACAAGTCAAGCGTGAATGAGTTTTGGTTGCTGATAATAGCTCCATTGAGCAGTGACTGTGATAGTTATTTTAGAAAAGTGAAAGAAACACAATCTTACTATAATGGAAGAGTGGCTTAAACTTAGCTCATAAAGCAGGGCCAAATATGTTTACAATCCATTTTTGGACCTTGTCTAAAAGAGAAAGGGCATCATTAGAAGAACCAGCCCAAATATGACAACAGTATTCCATACAGGCTCAAATAAGAGATTTAAAAGATAGAGGTAAAGAATAGAATCAGGAGTAAAATAATGGCAAGCACGATAAAGAGAACCGTAGCAGATGCTAACTTTGCAATCGATTATAGTTTTCATGAAAGATTAATAGATAATGATAATCAAAGAAGATATAAAGAGGACTCGAGGAGTTGCTATGTCAACAAAATGTCAACAATATTGTGATTTTTATAGAAAACAACTGAGTTTTCGACTACCTGTTCTAACCATCCGAAAAGGGAAGACTTTTTGTCATGACAGAAGTATAAAGTTAAGTCATGAGTAAATAGAGCCACTTTAGATAAGAGTAATTCCACGTCAAAACAACCAATTTTTTTTTAAAATGCAACCCTATGTCCTAGGATTTTCTTTATATTTTTACCATAGTTAGTACATTATAAAATAAGATAAATCCCAAAATTTCAAGGTCTTACTCCCAACGGTTCGTGAGTAATGGTTGTTTTAATTTTAGCTACTTTTATTGTTTCGGTCATTTTCCGCCATTTTCAAATTTACATTTCTCCTTATAAAACCAAGTCTTTAAACATGTGAATTCTAAAAATAAGTGACTTAGTTAATCTCAAGGTGAGGAATTTGAATACACAAATATAAAACTCATTTTATAATTAAAAAGTACCTAAATATCAATTATAAATGTTAAAACAATGGACACCTGCCCCAGTAAAATTTTTAGGTGTGCGGTAAATTTTTTAAGCTTAAAATTTCAAATTAGATCATTGTATGTTTGAAGAACATTGCGTGAAAAAATCATTTCTGCCAAATACATAATTTAAAAACTAAATAAAAAAACCCAAATATAGTATATTTCATCGTAGTATTCAAAATAATTAAAAATGATGCATACTTGAATTGATATACAATTTTTTATAATATATCCTTTAAAAAATTATTGATTTACAAATATATACTTATTAATTTTGTTAAAATCTTTTTTTGAAAGTTCGTATTTGTCTGATATTATTGTTGGTGCACTTATTAATGTTATTACATTGGTGATTGGTATCCAACGATAATCATTCCTTTTCAGCCAGAAAAACTGTTCAGATGGACCGTGTGGATGCATAAACTTCATTTTTATATCATTATATTCTTCATCGTTTTCCTCGACGACTGCAATCCACCAAGACGAGTCATATGTACATGCGTAATATTCGTACTTCTGCATTAGCTCAAAATTTATTAAACTTAAATTTTGGTAACTTGATTTTTTAGTTATATTAATAGATTGTGGATTTATATCGTTACTAGTTTTTTTGAATAACATAGATGTTTTCGAAACTGGTATGCAATGGTGAAATCCTCGAGTTCCTGGTATTGTTTTTCCTTCTCAAATCGTTTAATTTGCATAGCTCTAACATTAACCATAGTTTCTTTATCAATTTTAAAGAACTTTATTGCGAGCATTTTTAGAGTGCAAAATTCAAACATTGCATCGATTGTTAGTATTTGATTTTTCTTTGGACGTTGCAAACTTTCTCTTGCTATTGTTCGTTTTACTGTACCGCCTATTGCATCGCAAGAAGATTTGCCGTGACTGGTTGCACAAAATATCCATTCAACTTCCAATAAAAAATCTTCTGAGTGATGGCATAGATTTAGAAAATTTTTATAATTTTTATACTGTCCTCCACATCCATTAGAAAAGTAATACAATTTGAAAATTAAAGGAAAGGTTTCTTTGATATAATTACATAAAATAGTCTGAATTTGATAGACAAAACAGGTATCGTGTATCGTATCGTCATAAAACAAACTGATTCGTGTAAAATAATGCCATCTACTTTATAGTATAAAACAACTGGGTGAAGGGTGCATCCAGATTTACACCAATGATAACTTTGGATCTCATCTTGCACAACAAATTCATAGTTTCCTAAAAAGTCACAAATCACGATACACTCTTTTTCATTCAATTTGAGTTATAAATCTTTAAAAAACTTTGTTTGACATTTAGAAATATACGAGTGAGCTGTTAGTTCATCAATACCCTTCACTACTAACTCTATATAAGTTTCAACAGTTTCAGTTTGTGTGAGGAGTTGGGTCCTGTCAGTACCTTGCCATTGATTAAAACTTAACTCGTCATCAAAATCAAGTTCTTCAAGCTCTTTAAGAAGAAATAGTTGTAAGGCATCTGTTCCTGGGCAACTCAAACATCTATGAACCATGCACTCATTTTTTGAAATGTCACAAACCACCTAAAATACAAGTTTATTTATCATAATTTACTGTTAAATTTTCTATTATAATCATTAAATAATTATAATAATAACTAAAATCATGATAATAATAATTAAAAGTAAAAGTAGTATCAAATTTAATTTCCGTATAAACTGATATCATTTTTTAGATTTCCTAACTTATAACGTATATTAAACACACTTATAGCTGAAAACGAACCTTTTTCATTAAATGTTTATAAGTTAAATCCCATTTAATTGCATATAAAAGAAGAACTGCATTTTGATGATAAACACATACACAAACTGAGTGAGCACCTGAGGCTCCAACACTTACACACCACTTAGGACGCAGACTGCAAAATTTAGAAATTCCAAGATTAATCCCTGGATTTATAACTTTAAATTGGCTGTACAATTCTTTCAGGTTACACAATAGCAATCGTTTTTGTACTTGCATTCTGTTATTTTTTCCTTTTCCAACACTTACACAATCTTTTTTACCAGACATTGTTCGTGAGTATTCATCATTTTCATGAAAACTTTGAACAATGGAGACAACATTAAGTGGAACACTTTTTCCAATTTGGTTTAATGGGAATGAAAGTATGCCACTTTCCTGTTTCATACGACGTGCTGTTCGAATAGCATTCACACTAACTTCAAAGTAGTTAGAAGCATAGTCTCTAGACCAAGATTCAGGAGTTAAAGTGAGAATTTTTAATTTTTTTTTATAGTCGGAAGCATTTATCTTTTCTTTCATTAATAGTGTCAGCTTATCCAGATCAGATGCTGTATTTTGATCTGTTTTCGAATAAGATGCAGTAGAATTATCTATAAAATGCGAATTGCTTATTCCATAATGGGCTGCTAAATCTTCACAAATCTATTTTATTGATTTTTTATATTTTTTCATTGCAGATGCAACACGTTGATGTAAAGCAACAGAATGTAAATTAATAGGAGATTCTCCAAAAATTTCAAGGGATAAATAATATGAGTAAATGGTTCATCTTCTTCTATTGATATTTCATCTACTTCATTTTCACTAGGGTATTCTACTGATAAAACTGCCTTTGACTTACAGCTAGTACATAACTTCCATCCAGGTAAAACTTTTAATCCTAATGACTCAAAGTGTCTAGCCAACATTAAAGATATTATATATTTACCTAAAAAAAAAAAGGATATTTAAGATACGTGTTGTATACTTTTACAGAATGTATTTATATATTTGAAATCAAATTACCTTTTATTTCTTTTTTATGCACTTTATAAACATTACAACAATTGCCATTTTTCTTTTCAAATCTTTTTTGAAAGTAGTGAAAATGGTGATTACAAATGCTGAATAGTTTTTCACTAGCACGCAACTCAGATCTCCATAAAATGTTTTTACGAGTATCAGTGTCTAGGTTATGTAGTAAAAAAATCACTTTATTTCTAGAATATGAGGTTTTATGGCATTCTGACTTCAAAACTTTACCAATATCACATGAAATCATTTTAATAATGAATTTAAAAATGTTATACTTGCAAATTTAAAAATGCACAAGTAATAATTACATTATTTATGTAGAATTAATTACAACATTTAAGTTAGACGAATATGTCTGAATTCAGCAATTAAACTTTGATAATTGGGAAAGACAAGGAAACAAAAAGGAAATAAAAAAATACATTAAAAAAACTTTTATACCATAAGAAACACTTCGATTTAGATAGGAATTATCATTTTTCCTTAAGTACTATGCAATATATATACATTTATACTACAAAAGTAAAATATTTACAAAACTATGTATTTGGCAGAAATGATTTTTTTGCACAATGTTCTTCAAACATAGAATGATCTAACTTGAAATTTTAAGCTTAAAAAATTTACCGCACATCTAAAAATTTTACTGAGGCAGGTGTCCATTGTTTTAACATTTATAATTGATATTTAGGTACTTTTTAATTATAAAATGAGTTTTTTTATTTGTATATTCAAATTCCTCACCTTGAGATTAACTAAGTCACTTATTTTTAGAATTCACATGTTTAAAGACTTGGTTTTATAAGGAGAAATGCATATTTAAAAACGGCGGAAAATGACCAAAACAATAATAGTAGCCAAAATTTAAACAACAATTACTCACGAACCGTTGGGAGTTAGACCTTGAATTTTGGGATTTATCTTATTTTATAATGTACTAACTATGGTAAAAATATAAAGAAAATCCAAGGACATAGGGTTGCATGGTCTGGTTGTTTTGACATGGAATTACTCTTAATAGGTTTTCAGGAAGATGAATAATGTAGATAAGATACAAAACAGAACCATGAATAGTACCTTGATAGATGTACTGCAGAAGTTATTGAAAATAATTTTGGACATTATTTAACAATTATGCTTGTTACAAAAAAGTGCAACTTGTACATTTTGCCAATTGGTCCACGTTATACAGAAAGCTACCAACCCACTCATATTTGGTTTTAAAATAAATTGGAAATTTATTTTGACTGTTTCAAAGTCCTGCGTTTGTAATAAAATCTTTATAAAAAATTAGGCCACGTCATGCAGTAAGCTACCAATCCTTTCATACTTGATTTTAAGATAATTTAATTAGAAATTTTTTTTGTTTTCAAGTTCTGCATTTGTAATAAAATTTTTGTAAGAATATTTTTGTATTAAATCAGTTTGTTTAGCCCGTTTTTTTTTTTTTTTTTTTTTTTTTCTTAAACATCTCCGCTTCCAACAAGGCTGCAAGCAGCCACTAATTAAAGTTGGAAGTTATTGAAAGAAAAAAGATGAAGATTGTAGAGCAAGATAACGATTGATCAGGAAAGCAAGATGAAGAAGCGAATTCCAAAGAACTGATGTTCGAGGAAAAAACTAGACCAATAAGCATTTTTGGAGCACTTAGGAACAGTCACAGAAAAAGGATGACACTTGATTGAATGACGAGTAACACGAGAATGAATTTTAGTAGATAGCACAAGAGATGCTACCTCTTTAGAGCAGTGCCCATTATAGTATTTGTAGAAAAGAAAAAGAGAAGCAACATTACGACAATGTGATAATGGTTGGAGGTTGACTGCAAGAGCAGGTCCAACTATGTTTACAATGCGTTTTTGGATCTTGTCTAAAAGAGAAAGGGCATCATTAGAAGATCGGCCCCAGATTCGGCAACAGTATTCCATACAAGGCCGGATTTGAGATTTATAGAGATAGAGAATAGAATCCGAAGTAAGAAAGTGACGAGCTCAATAAAGAGATGTCTTTTTTCCTTAAATATATCAACATTAGTTTTGCATTAGGCAAAATGCCTAAGAATCTTCTTGTATTAGATTTAAAGTATATTTTCCATCTTATATTAGATTTTCAGTTTCTTAAGGCTTTTTTTTATAACTATGCAGTAAAACTGTTCTAGACATTTTTAATCTATACACTGTGAGATTTTTCTATCAAGATTTTTTTAATGAAAAACATTGCACAGCAAGTAATATTAAGTAATAATAAGTTAATTAAAAAAAAAATAAAGTTAAAAAAAAGAATACTGATTGTGGCTAACCATCATTTGAAAATTAAGACAGAAGATAAAAATCTTGGCCGAAAAATTTAAGATATACTTTCTAGAAATAAAATATAAAACTAGTTTTGTGTTATATTCAATTTTTTAATATTCAAACCAACAAAGTTGTATAGCCTACTTTTTAATGGTCTCAGTTATTTTTCTTATTTTGTTCAAAAATGCAAATCATATTCTCTAAAATGATGTTAAATGATGCAAAAAAATTGCTTGTTTATATGTGTATGCATGTGTATATATAAATATACATTTTTTTTTAGAAAAACAAGTCGAAACAGCAAATGCATCAAAGAAAAAATTGTTTAAAAAGTAATCTTTTTTTTTTTTACTTTTAAACAGAAAATTTGAAAAATTATTA
This sequence comes from Hydra vulgaris, assembly GCF_038396675.1. Taxonomy (NCBI): domain Eukaryota; kingdom Metazoa; phylum Cnidaria; class Hydrozoa; order Anthoathecata; family Hydridae; genus Hydra; species Hydra vulgaris. The sequence continues at coordinate 63,369,041 of NC_088931.1, read as the reverse complement.
GCTTTGTTAAGAATAGTCTGCTATGTTATCACTATAAGTTAGTTTATGACAATTTTTTTTATTGTCAGTTGTTTTGCGTTGTCACAAAAGAGTATTATAATGAAAATTATTTAGCACAATCAAGCTTTCTCAGGAGACGCGTGTGGTTGCACACTTTATATGGCCACGCCTACATTGTTTTTTTGACAACTTGACCACACTTTTTTTTGCATATATTGATTATTAGCGTGTTATAAAAATGTGCTGGAAAAACCAAACTAATTTAAAAAAAAAATTAAAAAAATTAACCATAGACTGAAAAGAAAAACCAACTTAACAAATGATAAAATAAATAAAAACCAGAAAAAATAAAAGCGTAAAAGTAATTTTTTAATTAGAAAACGTAAAGTCAATTATTAGTTCAAACTAAATTTATCTAAGTTGAAAGCATTTCAATTAGTAGTTAAAACTAAAAAATTTTCCCCAGATCCCGCATTGATGTAGCACTTAGGTTGATTATTTGTATCATTTACGAAGCGCGATCTTTATATTGCATTGGAAGAGGGTTCAAATTTTTCTAAAGAATATTTTTTTTTTAATGTTTTGTTTTCTTTTTAGACATTAGAAAATATTAAAGTTTTAAAGTAATTAAGCTTGGATTAAATAACTTTAAAACTTCAATTTTTTAAAATTAAAATAAAAACATTAATTTTATGCTTATATTTTTTCTGTTTTTTTTTTATTATTCATTTTATCATTCATTAAGATTTAATTTATTTAGTTGAGTTTTTTTTTTTTTTTTTTAAAGTTTTTATTTCTTTTTCTAGTTTATAGCTTGTTTATTTTAAGTTTTTAGTTTAAGTTTACATTTGTTTATTCAGCACATTTTTTCAAACACCCTAACTTAAAACATGCAAGAAGCCATGGCCAAGTTATCAAAATATTATATGCATGGTCATATAAGGCGTGTGACCGCATGTATCTTCTTTATATTTTCAGTTATTATCATAATAAGTTAAATTTTCTATATTTGGTAGTGTTAAAACTAAAACATTTTATAGTAATATTACATGAAGTACATGATAGTAATATTCTTATTCAAAATTTTTTAGATTACCTGTTAATCTGGAAATATACGATGTTTCTGAAGAAAAATTAAACAATGTGGTTTCTGATGAAGACGTGGTTTCTGATGAAGTAACAAATTTTAAAAACAATAATAATGGAAAAGCATCAACTACTAGTAAAGATGACTCTCTACTAGATAATGCTGATAAAAAAACTTTGTTGGGTAAAACTGCAGGATCAAGTAGTAATGTGGCATCAATTGAGGATGGGTCAAGTCACATAGATGTTAATCACGATGAAGATAATGGATCATGTCAAGTAGATAATGATGACAAAGATGATATTGACTATGATGTGAATTGTTAAATATTTAATATTATTCCATAATAATCTAATTTGTTAAAAATATTTTTGCAAAAAAACATGATTAGTTATAAATGTATATTTATGAATTGTTTCTGCTTATTTACATTTTTTTACATCCCTAGTTTTGTATTTATTATATGTACAAACAAATATAATTTTTTTAATATATATATAATTTGTGTACATACAATTTTAGATTCAAAATGACGATGATGATGAGGATGACAGTGATGAAGAGTCAGAGGATGGATCTGAGTATAACGAGGATGATGGATTTCAAGACTCTGAAGGAGTGCAGTTTCAGCAAGGATCTGAAGAAGTATTTAAATATTTTTAAAATTTTATGAATGTTTTTGTGTGTGTGTGTGTGTTTGCGGGACTATTAAGGTGTACATGTTTAAAGAAAAGGCAATACTTTTGAATTATATTTACTAAGACAAAGGTTAATGATTTTAAATTAAATTATTTAAGTTAATTTATTTAAAAAAAAACCATAATATATGAAATACAGATTTTTGTTTTTTTTTGTTTTTGATTTATGTAGATGTTTTTGTAAATTTTTGTTTTTTCCTGAAATCCTAAAAATTTTCTAGAAAAGTTAAAGTATTTTGTTTATAAAAATATTTTTAATATATGATATTAAATATTATTTTAATATAATATATTATAGAAATAAATTTTTTATATATATTGTATTTAAGTAACAGGCACAGCACAGTGGTTAGAGTTCTAACTCAGAACTAAGAGGTTTGAGGTTTAATGCTGGCTCTAACCAAATAAGTAACATTGGTAATGAAGCAGGCATGAACAAAGCTTTTTCAATATATTAATTTTTTATGTAATCTTGCAAGGTTACATAAAAAATTACACTTTGTGCAAGGTTACACAAAAAGCTAAAATATTTAATATGTGCTAAGTGACAAAAACCTTGCTAATGTGCTTGAATTGCATCCAATCAAGGATTTTTGAACTGAAATTAAAAGATATTTAACATTAAAAGATGTTAGATGATATAAAAAACTAAAAGATGAAATTATAAGAAATAAAATAATGTATGCAGATAATTGGCAATCAAAAATCTCTGCCGACATCAATCAAAGAAATCAAAATCAAAAAATTGTATGATAACAATCTACCAAAATTGCATACATAGGCTGGGGTGAATACTTTCACAAAAGTTGACCATGCTCACTGAAATCTACTGATAAACGAATAAATTTTATTTTGTTAAATATAATTTTCTTGTTATTCATTTTAAATTAGTAAATTAATATCTCCGTTCAAGAGATATTAATTTTTAAAGTTTGTCCATGTTGTCACATGTTACTGTCACATGTTACATCTTATATAAAAAATATTGTGATTATTTTTGATAAGTTGTTGTATGTTTTGTTTTGATGTTCTTTTGGTGCTCAATGGTTGTCTTGTATTAATAAATCTCCTAAAAGTCTTATTATTATTATTATTATTATTATTATTATTATTATTATTATTATTATTATTATTATGTATTAATAAATCTCCTAAATGTTGTCTCGTATTAATAAATCTCCTAAAAGTCATGAACAGGGGAGCATCATTTTGACATTCTAAAACAAAGTTGCAAGTTCCTGTTTTATTTTATATTTTTATTTTGTTTCAACTAAAATTAAATTGTTATTTATATTTAACTGTATTAAACTATCTATAACACTAAGAAAATTTATATTCCCTCTTTCTGTTCTAAATAATAGGTGATCATACCTAGAACTGTGCCATATATGCTGAATAAAGAGTGTTTATTTTTGTGCCTTATTTATGTAATTTATTTGTGTTTTATTTTTATATTTTTGTAAATTTTAATTATTATGGTAATTTCAACAGTATCAGTATAATTATCATAAACATCACTAACAGTATAATTATCATAATCATCAGTAACAGTATAATCATCATAATCATTATTAACAGTATAATTATTATAATCATCAGTAACAGTATAATTATCATAATCATCATCAATCATTATCATCATAACTGTGTGTATTATTAAATAAAATGTGAGTAGCTTTAGGGAGGTAAATTATACAAGATTGTATTAAGTTTATTACGAATAACACTATAAACTTTAAACATAAATTTAGGTTGGTAAAGATAGCGGTACAACAGCTGTTGTTGCTATGCTTCATGGAAATAAGTTGTATGTTGCAAATGCTGGAGACTCTAGGTGTGTATTATGTCGTAATGGAAAAGCAGTTGAGATGTCTATTGACCATAAACCTGAAGATGAGCTTGAAAAAAAAAGGATAGAAAATGCTGGATCAAAAATTACCTCAGATGGAAGAGTCAATGGAGGACTAAACTTATCCCGTGCTATAGGTCTGATATAAAATAGAATTTTAATTTTTTTTGAGAATGTTCATTTTTTTTATTTTTTAAATATATATATTATATTCTTATCATAATACATAGAGGTTATCTGTCTGACTGCCTGTAGACATTTTATTTCCTGAGGTAAATTCAAAAACTATATTGCAATGAGAAAAAGTAACAAATGAACTTTGTTTTTAATCGATCTGAAAGAGATCTTACCAAAAAAAAAAAAAAATTATTAAGAGTTTATGACTGTTTTAGTAAAAAAAAGTTCTACTAAAAAAAAAACTGCTTCCATTTTTTTATTTTGTCAAAAACTTTTGATCAGGTTCATTGCTACTTTTACTTGCACTTTTCATTTACTTTATTTAAGTTATGCAATTAAAAGTTATTTTTTAAATGTAGTTATTATATAAAATGTAAATGAAATGCAATAATATATATCATAGGAAGAATAAAATTAGGGGTATTTTGAAGCTCAGCTTAATTTTTCCAGTGATTGTGCAGGCTATCCTACTAGTGTGTGTGTGTATGTATATATATATATATATATATATATATATATATATATATATATATATATATATATATATATATATATATATATATGTATATATATATATACATACATATATATTATTGTATATGTATGTGTATATATATATATATACATACATATATATTATTGTATATGTATGTGTATATATATGTATATATATATATATATATATATATATATATATATATATATATATTTATGTATGTATCTATGTGTACAAGTATACATACGTATATATATATGCATAGCGAAATATCAAGTTTGATTAAATAAACTAGAAAATTTAATAATTAAAAAAAGTAAATTTTAAAAAAAATTTTTATAAAATTTTTATACAACTTTTGTATTTTTTTTGTTAGAGTCATTGTTGAAAAAAACATCTTTTATAATGATTTAACAACAATTGAAAGTTTTAATATGCAGTTTATTCAAGATTTTTATCAGTCCATATAGTTAAGAAACTAATTTGCTATCTACGCTAGAATTATAAAAAATTTTGTCAATTTTTTTTCTTACATTTATTCCTTTATTACGTATATTATTTGTTTTAACATCTTTTTACTTTTAAATAAGTTTTTGTATATTTGACGTTTTTTCTCGATACTTAAATATCTTCAATCAATATGAAAATAAGAAAATAAATTGTTATTTATTTGTAAAAAATATTATTTGATTAATAAGTCTTGATAATGACGGAATAAGTTAAATAAAAGAATAACATAGTTTCTTTAATAAATTTATATACTGCATTTGATGCATGTCTAAAATTGTTTCTTTTATATTGCCTAATTTCCAATGTTAATACAAATTACTAGAGATAATGAACATAACAATTGCTCTATTTAAAAAAGTGTATTTAAAAACATTAAAAAAAGTTTTAAATGGGTTTCTAAAAATTTCGTTAAGAAAGTTCAGTAAATTGACAATGCATTAATTTACAGTATCGTTTCATTTTTTTTTTACATCAAAAACTTGTTTAAAAAAAACTTTTTTTACAAATAAATAGCAATTAGTTTTTTCACTCTCCTGTGCATTGATAGAAACAGCAAAGTTCAGCAAAAATATTTGAAAAACAAATTTAAAAATTGTCAGTGTTTCTAGTGCAGTTAAATAAAGTATTTCCTTTATATATTGACTGAAAAAAGTTGTGAAAAAATTGTATATAAAAAAAAATCTTTATTTTTGTTATATTCTTATCTACTTTTTTCCTCGACTTAAATAACAAACGCTCAAAAAATAAGAAAACAAAAACAGTAAATATTTAGATATTTAGGTATATTAATTTTTTGACAATAGTTTTCTTTTTTTCTTTTTAGCTCATTTGATTTTTTATTTCGTATAGTCTTCGATTCTTTTCTTCGAGTATTGCTGATTTGGTTTCTTATAGCTTTATTTTGCCGCAAATGTTTAAGACGCTTATTATATAAAAACATGGTCAAGTTGTTTAAAAAAAATTACTTTAAGCGTGGACGTACAAAGCGTGCGACCACGCGCGCTTCCCGGGAAGGCTTGATACACACACACACACACACACACACACACACACACACACACACACACACACACACACACACATATATATATATATATATATATATATATATATATATATATATATGTAGAAGTGGTAGTATATATTTGTTACAACAAAAGTAAAAATAATTGACAGAATACAATTGTAGATTGTCAAATTACAGTTAGTTTTTGTAAAGGTCATAGTGCAACTTCCACTTAGGAAAGCTGCGAGCTGTAGTAACGTTGGAACCTATCAAGGCTTGCTTTGAAGCTATTGACAGTCTGAGAATCGATTGCTTTATCTGATAAGATGTTCCATGCATTGACAATGCAGTTGTTTAAAAAGTTAAAACAAGCTAAATTGTTGCTATATTTTTCACGGTGAAGTCTCACTCTGTAATTTGCTCTTATTATCAATTATTTTTGAATGAGGTACATACACGCATATACATGTGTGTATACATATATATATGTGTGTGTGTATATATATATATTTGTGTGTGTGTGTATCTATATATATATATATATATATATATATATATATATATATATATATATATATATATATATATATATATATATATATATATATATATATATATATGTGCGTGTGTGTGTATATATATATATATGTTATATATATATATATATATAAATATATATATATATATAATTACTAAAGTGATCAATTTTGTGATGTAAAAAATAAAGCACCCAGTTTTTTTCAAGAAGGTTGTTGTAAAACTCAGGAACAAATCTGCTTTCAAAGTCCAAAAATTGACTTTCCTAAAACACAAAGATGTTTGATGATCAAAAGCAATCCCAAACAGCAACAACAATATCATGTTGTACAATTGCTAATACTTGCATATTTGTAAAAACTGTGGGTTTTCCAAGTATTTTCAAATTAAGATTTTTAATCCCATGAATATCTAATGCTTTTGTGTATGATAAACCACTATTAATAGCTACCATACCATTTTAAATTTATAAGTATTTTGCATAACACTAATTAATTTTCAGTCTTATGTATAAAGTATACATATAATATATATGTAATTTTATGTTGTTGCAAAATGCAAACAAATTTTCAACCTTATATAAAAAATATGCAAAATATGAATAAACTTTCAACCTTATGTAAAAAATATGTTGTATAATATTGTGTGTAATTTTTTTCTTTATATAGTAGTCAAAAGAGACTCTAATGGTAAAAAAAAAAGTCTTTTTCAACGTTTTTTCTTTACCATGTATCAACAAATAAGCGACATTTTAATATCATTTAAACGTTAAAACGAATCAAAAATGCGGAAGTACATAAGTTCTTATCATTTTTTAAAAAACCACAACAATTATGACTAGAAAGTTTTTTTAATTAATGGTGTTTTTGTTTTCAAATTATGCGATCGTTAAATTCAGAACAATTAAAAATTAAAAAATATAATAATTAAACTAATCTAAAAACTTCAACATTTATTTTAATCTAAGGAACTTGAAGATTACAAAAATGCTTTTTATTTTAATATTTTTCATTATTTTGAATAAATAAGTGAACATTTATGCTAATCAGCGACATCAACTTCTGCAGTGTCTTTAGAGATTTTTTTTCCTACTAATGTCCACTCTTTAATCAGTTCTTTAGCTGTACTTATTGTTTGCCACTCTTACGCAAATATTCTTTGCCAATTCCCCAAAATTTCTTAATGGGACCAAACTGTGGGCAGTTTGGTGGATTCAAGCTTTTTAGTATGAATTTGATGTCTTTTGAATTGTACCACTCTACAGTCTTCTTAGAATAATGACAAGAAGCGAGATCAGGCCAGAACCAACAGGGGACATCGTGACTTCAATAAAATAGAAAAAGTCTAACTTGCAAACATTCCTTGGTGTAAACATCTGAGTTTAAAGTTGACGATGTGACGAAAGCTTGAGATCTCAAACCGCAGCTGCATGTTGCTTGCTACATAAGAAGTTTCTCACCAAATTTATCCGATGATTAATATTTGAATTTGTTGCTGACATGTCCACAAACAATTGAAGTGTAAAATTTTGGACCTGGGAGCTGTTGAAAGTCACATTTGATGTACGTTTTGTCATCCATAATTATGCAGCCATTAAATTTTGTAAGCACTTCATCGTAAAGTTTTTGAGCTCAAGTTTTAGCAGTCAGTGATTGCTTATCTGATCGTTTGGATATTTAATGGCTCAATAAAACTTGAAATTGTTAAATTTCTTAACTTTCCTGACAAAAAAACTCTGAAACTTTATACGTTTCGGCTCGTTCTTTGTTTGATAAGCCGGGATTTTGCATGAATGATCATTGAATACGAATTGCTGCTTTCTTTTCCTTAAAGCCACTCTTTCTTCCAGATCCTTAGGCTCATTCGATAGATAGAGAGCTCTTGTATCGTTTTATGACCATATAAACAGAAGTTTTGCTAGATTCAGATGCTTTAGCGATTGAAAGTAACGATGCAGAAGGATTTTGAAGAATGTTCTGTGATTTATGGTTGCGCAGTATTTTTTTTCCTTTTTCTTACTGTTTTGATAAAATTTTAATTAAGAGAAGTATTCTGACTCGTTTGTTGATGTTTTTTATTAATACTATCATTACTTAGTGTATTTACAATTTTTTTTTTTTAAATTTAAAATTATTTTTTAGAAGAAAATAATTTTAAAATATTATTGAGAAGTTTTAAAACGAAATTCATCGTTCCGAATTTAATGATCGCATTCTTTAGTATTTTATAAAAATGCGAGGAGTGTTGCTACATCGACTGTCAAACAGGTAAAACATACAAAGAGTGCTGCTACATTGACTGACAAATAAGTAGAAGATGCGAGGATTGCTGCTACATTGACAAGGGTTAGGTTTAGGCAAGCAATGTATCATTAAAAATAAAACTTAATTCAATTTTTTCAACTTTTTCTGGTCTGGTTTAATTGTGTTCAATTTTATTTGTGTTCGACAGTTTATGGAAGAAACTTTTCGACTACCATGTAGGAATATATATATATAATTGCATGTATGACAGTTTATATACATGATATATCAATTTTTAAACATAAGACTGTTATGCTGTACATGTATGATGAAAAGTAATTTTAAATTGTTTCATGTTTCTGACATTATATATGTGGGGTTACTTCAAATGTTATTTTAGATTACTGTATGCAAAAAAATGTATACAACAAATTATGGTTAGTTAGGTTAATTAGCTTACTTAGGTAGAGCTCTGCAATTTTAATTTTTTTGTTGGCAATTCTTAATCTACAATATTTTGTTTGCTCACATTTTAATTTAGCCGGTCGTTTTATTATTAATTTTTTTTATAAATTTTTATTTGAAAAAATTATTTTCTTTTCAAAGTCTAATAACAATTCAATTCATCAATTTTAAGTAATGATGCTATTCTAAGAAAGATCTATCCACAAAATGCACACAGTATTTCCCAATTGTATAATTTTCTTCACATAAAGCGTGTACACGAAATAAATGCGAAAGAATAAGCACGTCATTTTTTTTTAGTGGTTGTATTAAAATCTTTTTAATTGTTTTGTATTTTATTTACAACATGTTCTGGTTTCAAAAAAATAAGTTTTTGGATTTAACTTGAAATTAGTTTTAAAGGCGTAAGAGAAGAAATTATGCACAAATATTTACAAAATCCTAATATAGCAACAATTCGATAGCAAAATTGTTTCAAATACATCCATACACCGTTAGCTGTGTTATTCAACGTTTTTCTCAAACAAAATCGATCAAATGCAAATCTGGTGGTGGAAGAAAGGAAGGTTTTAAGATATAAAACTAGTTAGAAAACTGGTTAACAGTTTTAAGAATAACCCAAGCCTTTCACTAAGGGAACGCGCAAAAATATATGGATTTTCTCATAGTTTTGTTGCAAAAGTTAGAAATAAACATGGTTTTCATTCTTTCAAAGCACAAAAAGTGCCCAACCGTTCTGAAACTCAACAAAAAAGTGCAAGAACATCCGACAGAAAGTTGTATGACAATTTTATTTGTAAAAATTTCTGTACTATTGAAGACGATGAAACTTATATCAAGTACGATCATCAACAAATTCCTGGTGCTGTTTATTATATTGCCAAATATAGAGGAAAAGCAGATAAGAAATTTAAATACACAAAACATGACAAGTTCGCTATAATAGCTTTGATTTGACAAGCTATTTGCAGTTGTGGCAAAAAATCAGCACCATATATTTCTCAGTTCACACTTTCTGGTTAAATATATGTTAAAGAATGTTTACAAAACGCCTTTTACCTCTCATTAAATCACACAATAACAGACATGTGTTCTGGCCTGATTTAGCTTCAATTCATTATTGTAAACTAGCTATGGAATGGTATAAAAAGAATAATGTGAAATTTGTGCCTAAAAAACAAAATCCTCCTAACTGCCCAGAATTGAGAGTTAAAGAAAAGTACTGGGTTATTATTAAAAGAAAAATGAAAAAAACAAAAAAGTTTTACAGAAACATTAAAGATATTAAAATATCATTTAAAAAAGCATCAAATAGTTTTGATTCTTATTCTGTGCGCAAGATTATGGGTACCACTAAAGCAAAAGCTCGAAACTTTATTAGATTCCCACAGGAATAATTTTTTTTTTAATGTTTGATCTTCTTATATTATTGTATTAAAATTATTACTTGGTTCGAAATAAAAAATGAGGAGTATTTTTTTTTAGTTGTTTTTCTACTTTCACATTTATTTTGTGTACACGCTTTACTTATAAAGAAATTTTAGGAATTAATAGCTTAATTAACTTGTTTGCTGACATGTTTCCCATCTGATCCTAACAAAAATAATTTTTTTTTTAAACATTAGGAATTTTTATATAATATCTAAAATGGTTTATACAATTAAATGTTTAACTTTATTGGCTTAAATATATTGAACACTATTGCCTTGGTTAAACTTGAGATATCTTTAATTAGCATAGCCATAGAGATATCTTTAGTTAGCATAGAGATATCTTTAGTTAGCATAGAGATATCTTTAGTTAGCATAGCCATAGAGATATCTTTAGTTAGCATCTATAGCCAAATATTTTATCTAAAGTCAAACATTTTCTTAGCGTATTTTTTACATTTTACAAAACATCGATAGATATGGAGTAAACTAAATTGACAGTCAATATTGTTCAAATATTTTCTCAATAACTCTTTCACAGAAAAAAAATCTCCTTATATCATTGATGTATTTGTTACATGATGTTAATTTTTGGGTATGACATCTAGTTGAATAACGAGTAGGAGCGAGAGTAAAAAACTCAGAAAAGGCAAATCAACCAAGTTGTGCATAATTTTAAAAGTCATTAAAAGATCAAGTTTTATTCTCCGGCATTCAAGAGAGTCAAGATTGAAGATATCAAGTCTTGAAGCATAGTCTTTGTATGGAATACCAATTTGTATGGAACACTGTTTGCAGACAATTCTTATATAATATTTCTGGACTTTCTCTGTCCGACGTATACCTTTTAAGAGATATGGATTCCACACAGGGGTACATGACTCTAAAATTGATCAAATATAAACTTTATAGGCTCTTATCAAAAGTTGAGAATCATTACTGATGAAAGAATTTAAGAGTAATTAAGCACAAGAACTTGCTTTGCTAGCAATATGAGAACAGTGATTGGAAAATTTCTTATTGGAAGAAATAAATATCCCAATGTCTTTGATTGAATCAATTGATTCGATAGGCGCATCAATATCCAATAAGTATGAATGTACTGGTAATGGTTTCTTTCCGTATCGTAGGTGAAAACATTTTTTGGTAGATATATTGAATTGACAATGTTTGACCATAGTAAAATTCTCTTTAAAGTTTTGACAAGGTTGATATTATTTTTGTCTTTTCTCGCTTGGTACAACTTGCTATCGTCTGCAAAAAACTTGATTCCACAATCCCCCTCAATACACAAGGTTATATCGTTTATAAAAATTAAAGATAAAATGGGCCTCAAAATATTTCCTTAAGCTATTCCACTTTTTACATGTTTTATAATTTTCTTATGAGAGACTTCACTTTCTCCTTCTTCTTTTGATTTATTAAAATATTTTGAGTTGACTTCTTTAATACAATAAAATATTTCATTTAATAAAATATTCTATTATTACTAGGCGATCACAACTACAAACAAAATAAATGTATTCCTTTAGAAGAACAAGCGATTACTGCATGTCCTGATATACAAGAGCTTTTACTTTCTAAGTATGTTTATTAAAAACTATTTAAAAAACCTTTTAAAATTATTTTTATTTATGTTACTTTGAATTTATTCAAAGCAACATAATTTATATAACTGAATTTAATTTAGAGAAGACTCTTTTATGGTGTTAGCATGCGATGGAATTTGGTGGGTGATGCTAATGAAAAATATTGTTTTTATTTTTTTTATTTGTTTTGCTGCTTATTTTCTCGAATAAAAGTTAAATTATTCTGTTGAATGAGTTGAATGTTAATTAAAATATTTAGGAATGTTATGTCGAGCGAAGAAGTAATACAATTTGTAAAAAAAAGAATTGATGAATCTGATGAAAAAGTAAAACTATCAACAATATGTGAAGAAGTAAGTATACAAAAAAAAAATGTTTGTATTATGGGGATGAGCGAAGCAAGTGTGCCTACATTATCTGTAATCTCAAAAAATATTTCTATTTAAGTATAAAAGTAATGAACATAAAAATGCATAAAGCAATTTTTTTTTAGAGGTGGAGAGGTTATTAAAAAGTTATTACAGCTTTATTGTTTTTGTTAAGAAAATATATGTATTAAATATAGAATAGTTTAAAATGTTTTTCCCCAATTAAAAGGGCAATTCAGGGATATTCGTAAAGCTTAATGAATTATTATTTTTTAATTGGCTCAGTTAATATCAATTTTATTTTTATCGAATGTAAGTTATAAAAAAGTATTTGCATTTTTTACTCATTTTTTATTTTTAATGTGCAAGTTCTTTTTGTTTTTATATTGCAGATTTTTTTTTTTGCCGTAATAGAAAATTTTGCGTTTATAAACTAGAATAATTTGTCTTCGCCCGTTAACACTGCAGTCCGTACACTTGCTTTGTCCACGTCTATCCCAATGTCATATAATTAAAGTTGGTGGAAGAAAACATAAATTGACGTTTTGTGTAACGCTAATTGGACACTTCAAATAAAACATTTTCATTTTAATACGTTAATATACATTAATATTCAGTATCGGACAAAACGAGTTCAACCAAATAATGCTAATTTAGTTTCTTTATATAAAAGTGCTGCATTTTTTCAATTTAGAGAAATATCTATGTAACTGTTTAGAGACAAAGTTCTTCAAGTTTTATTCATCACAAAGTTCATTATTTGTACACGAAAATTAATAAATTAATCAAAAGTATTAAAAAAAGTTGATTTCTTTCTGGACAAAACAAGTGCAACTCGACAAAATGTTGACCAAGCTGTATTTCGCTATCAATATTTCGTGGCGAATCCTTCGTTGTCGATCATAGCCTTGCATCTTCGAGGCATAGATTCGTTCAGGTGATCAATGAAACTTTGTGGAATCGCTGCCCAGGCCTTTTGGATTTGTTCAAACAGTTGATCCTTAATACGAACACCTTCACGATTAATTCTGCGGTTGACAATCTCCCACAGGTTCTCGATAGGGTTAAGATCCGGAGATTGAGGCGGCCAATCAATCACCGATAGGTGGTTGTCTTGAAACGACTGCTTGACTACTATTGCAGTGTGTTTCGGATCGTTGTCTTGCTGAAAAACCCATTTTATTGATATTTTCCGTTCAGCATGAGGTAACATAACATCTTTCAGGATATTTTTATACATGAAACGTGCTTCAACAGCACGTCATCTGATTGTTCGGTCCGATACAGGCAGCTCTAATTGCTTTTGTATCTCGACTGATGATATCCAGGGATCCTTCTTGACGGATCTGACGATCATAGAATCTTCTCTAGAAGTGGTGGAACGCGGTCTTCCACCTTTGTTATCTGCTGCCAACTTCCCCGTAGAACGATATTTAAAACATAGTCTTGATACGGTCCATTTTTTCACGCAATATTTGTCACAAATACTTTTTTGTGACATTCCACTTACGTAATCGCCAATAATTTTCTTTCTTAATTCCTATCCAAGACTGTCGGGAGCCATTTTTGCACTTGAAGTCATAAAAATAACAAAAATAAATAATCACGCTTCTCAAGGCTTACCGTGTTTTACATTTACCTTGTGATGATACAATGTGGATTACCTTGTGATGATACAATGCTCTGTGGAACACAACGTCTTGGTTGGATGTGGACTGCATTGATGTAATGAAACACTTGTTGTTTTTCTCTTTTTGTATTGATGTTCTTCGATAAAACACTTTGATAAGACTCACTTCGATAAACTGTCTTGATAATACTGACTGATTGACTTCCATATACTGACTGAATTACATGTCGATTTACATTATTTATGTCTCTTATATAGTAAAATGAACCTGTGTGAACCTGTTCTGGAAGATTCTAGATGCTTCTTTTCGATGCTTCCAGATGCTTCTTCTGGAAACTTCTGGATACTTCCTTTAATTATTAAAAAACTTCCGTGACGTTGACACGGACCAGACTTAAGAAAATAAAACAAACCAAAAAAGTTGCACTTGTTTTGTCCGCTGCAAAATGGCACTTGTCAACTAAATTCTGCTTGTGTGCTGTCACCTGTCAGCTGATTGCTCATGTCATGGCATGCTATGACTCCAGACTCCTGAACTGTTTGCTGTGGTAGTATAGTTCGTTTCGTTTTTAAGACATGTAAAATTAGGAAAACTTTTTAGCATTGTTCGATGTTGGTTGCAAATGTTTTGTCCAATACTGTACGTGTATATATTATATTAGCTATATTGTTTATATTATATATATACGTGTTTATATTTACGCTCTTAAAATGCTTATGCTACTTAGTTTTTACGTATTTTGTTTTTTTCTTTTAATAACAGCTTTTTGACAAGTGCTTAGCTCCTAACACAGAAAATGATGGTTCTGGCTGTGACAATATGACATGCATTATTGTTCGTTTTAAACACCAAATATTAGAGAATAAAATTAGCCAGAAAAGAGCAAACGCCGACGAACAATATATTCCTAATAAAAAACACAAGAAATAAAAGAACTATAAAGGAACAATGGGCGTGAAATCTTAAACAGTGAGGTGTTATTTCTTGGAGTCGAAAGAATGGCGTTGTTTACAATTCGACGGCTATTATTCTTTTATAGATGCCAAATGGTATTTTTAAATAAACAGTTTTAATAACAATGTTAATTTATTTTGTTTGATTTTAATTATGAACGCATTATATAAGTCTTTTATTAAAAAGACATTAAAAACGGTGTTCGATTCTTGGTTATTCTCTGTCGACCAATGTCACTCCACCACGTCGTAGATTCTCTAGGTATTTATTACTTTATGCTACTGTTTTAGTTTCTAGTATTTTATTTTATATAACGAATCATTCAGTGTTGGATAAGAAATCAGAATAACTATTATTAAACGATTCCTAAAAAAAATTTACGAGTCGTTAAAATGTATTGAAAATACGTTAACTTACATTGAAAATAAGTTAAATTAAAATCAAATTATTATTTAGTTAATTCTCTATTTACGTTAATAGTTATGCTGTTTATCTTATGTGCGGATTTTATTAAGGGGTTCAGAAATTTATAGCCATTTGAATTTCTTTTATATTTCTTTTCAATAAACCCGAACAATTCTCTTGACAAAGCTCAAAATCTTAGATCCTAATAAAAAAAAATTGGTATTTTTTTTTAACGATTGGCTTCAATAATAAACTTCTTTAAAATCATGTTAAGTGATTTTGAGATGTTTTTATAGTTCCTATAAGTATCTGGGACTTATTTCAATTATCGATTTGCAATATATTAATGCAAGTTTCTATTTTTCAACTTCAGACTATTAATCTAAAAATGCCTTGCTTATTTAAATTTAAAAAATCAAAAAGCTCTTAAATAAACTTTGACAGAACCCAAATATGATAAAAATTTGACTAGTGGAAAAGCCGAAAATTTTTTGAGGACGAGCGGTCACTGCGTGAGGAGCAATTTAATCGTGGTACGATAATATAAAAATTTTTTTTTTTTCAATTTTATTTAGGTGCCCCAAGAAGTCCTTACGGTCTTATCACAGAGCACTACGAATGAGCATTTAATAGGAAGTTCACACCTTCCTAACCGATGTCGCAAAGCTTGCCGAGAGGTGGGGTTAGAACCACGGATCCTTTGGCGCTACCACTGCGCCACGGCTGTTCAATAATAAAGACATTTAAAGCGAGTTGTAACAGTATAAATATGTGTGTGTGTGTGTGTGTATATATATATAGAGAGAGAGAAAGAAATAATGTGTGTATATATATAGAAAATAAAATATTGGAGAAGCAGTGGCGCGTGGTTAGAGTTCTGGCTCAGAACCCCGAGGTTCGACGCCGGCTCCAGCTTAATAAGCGACATTGGTAAGGAAGGAGGCGTGAACTTCTTGTTAAATGCTCTTCCGCGGTGCACCGTGATAAGACCGTAATGACTTCTGGGAGCACCTAAATAACCTAAATGTTGTTACAACTCCTCATATATATTAAGAACTCATTAAAAAAATAATAGTTTGGAGTAAGTGTACCGAAATACAAAACTAATAAACAAATTTTGTGTTTCTGACTGTGGTTGCAACTTTTTTTCTGTGCTTTTCCATCCAAGCTCAATCTATATAATTATTAGTTGGGAATAACTGAGTTGTTCTTTTTTTATAAGTTCTTCATAATATTTGTGAAAAACTATTTGCTTTAATTGTTCGAAATCTTCCGGTTAACAACTAACTGAAAGGTTTCAAACAATTCCAAACAAAAATTATTTTGAACGAATATTGACATTAGATAATTTGATAAGGAAGTAATTTCTTTGGTACCGAAAATAAAAATATTTAAAATTGTGGAACTACCTTTTACAAGTAATACTTCCGAAATTTAAAAGGTAGATTGAATTGAAAAAGTAGAAATCTATGTGCAGAAATTTTTATTCCGCATTACTTAAAAGACATTGCATTGCTCTGCAATAAGTGTAAGAGCAATACAATGTTTTTTACAAAATATTGTATTTTAATACAATAAGATAGTTCTTGTCTACCTTCTCCCCCTCCCCCAATTTTTATAAATTTGCACAGCAGACATAGTTACGATATTGTGTACACTTACGATATGGTGTAAGGTGCTTTTTTTTGACGAAGTAAACTAAAAACCTATTCATATATCATTAGCGTACAATTTGGTCATTGATGCAGTTAATCATTGAAGAAGAGTAAAAATAACAATGTTTTAAGAACTTACCCTTGACGGCTTCTTGTCATCTTTATCCATTTTTTCCATTACTTGTTGTTTTCTATTTGTTAGCCAAGAAAGGATCCAGTTTAATATCTGACCATTAGTTTTATAAAGAATTCAGTAAAAATTATATCAACGAGGTGACGACGGTAATAAGGCAGCTTTTGCGATGTACAAATCCGCGTTAAGACTTTGAAATTAGATAGTGAATTGCACTTATAATCTTTTCTTTAATAACTCTCATTGCCTTGCATGGTACAGAGGTAGAGGCACGGTACAAAGGGGAGAAGCACTTGCCATTAATTTAAATGATTTTATAAGTTGGTTTTGTTCTTTCCTCAAATATTACTTTAAGTAATATCTTAAAAAAAATAGTTGTTAATCGTAGCGGTTATAAATTTGTGCTCTGTAGTGATGTTGCCATCGCTGGTTTTAAGCATACTGATAGGGTTATATGTCTTGAGCTTGTTTTTTTTACGTGTGAGTAGAGATGTTTTTAAAAATCCTTTAAACTGCTCACAAGTTGTTGTTCAAAATGTAGGACGGCCGTGTTGACCACTTAAGTTACATGCTTGATATTCATTGCATATTTTTGCATGAGTTTCTCTACTGGCAGCAGTGAGTTTAGCCAAAATAGTACGCTTTACTTTTATTACATATAAAACTTCTGATGTGACTCAAATATTTTGTTTAGCTGTAAATGGAGTCGTTGTTAATAGAATGTAAATTAACCAACAGTACAAGTTGTTTACAGAGAAGATGGTTGGTAGTACTTTATGAGTTATGTATGCTGAAATTACCGCAACATTTGCCTCACTCCAGACAAGCAGAGACGGCTTTGAGATTTTTTGTGTGTTCTTGTTAAAGTCTATAGCAAAAAGTGTTCTTGCTAAAGTCTGTAGCTAAGAGAATTTCATTTAAAGGTTAGGAGATTAAGACTGAGATTAAATGACCATGTTGTTGGTAATAACAAATCTAATATTATCATTCACCAACTTTTCAAAATTATCAGTTATTTTTTGACTTTACCCACTTCCTTTGCAGGGGCTGTATTCTCATCTCTCCGTTAAGCTTAACGGAGCGTTAGTCAAAAATTTCTTTTAAATTACATTAACAAAAAATTTATTAAAAACTATAATTTTTTAAACATAAACGTTTTATTTTGGTACAAGTTTTATTTTAACGAATTTATATAAATTTTCGTCATTTCTTTACTTAGAAATATTGTAATGAAATTTCAGACAAAAGCTCCGTTAAGCTTAATGGAGAGATGAGAATACGGCCCCTGATGAATTACTCTTGTACATCATTAATGACACTTTTATACAATTCTAAATCGGTTTGATATGTATACTCTTATTTTTTTTTAGTTTGATTATTTATTTGCTTGACAGAAATCATAACATCAGTATGTAACAAAGTGTTTATGTTATTATTTGCTTCTGAATGAGACTCTACTAATAGAACTGCATTATCCTGTTGTATAATTCTTGACTGTAAAAAAAGTATCGAGTTTGGTTGTCTTTCTTATTCTCTTCTTTTTCACTTCTTTCTGAAGTTTTTTTATTTTGCAGCACGCTTTCATAAGTCTGACCATAACAAGACATTATTTAGTCACCTAAAACTTGTAATAAAAAGAAATACTGAACCCAAGTACCGACTAATCTAATAATTATAGTTGTCAGTATTTGTAACATGTCGACATTTGTTGGTATTTGTAACTGATAAAATTATTTTATCTCTGTTACACAAACGTACGTCAAACGAACAAAACATATGTCAAACTCATTTTATATACTTTAGGACTGTTTTACTTAAAAATACTTTTTTAATTACTTAAAATACTTACACGCTTTCTTTGAATGAATTTTTACAGAGAAAATGTTAACGTTATTTTATTTTTGAGCTAAATTAAAAATTATTTTTTTACTTGCATGGCTTGAGAAGTTATAACTTTGTAAGGTGATAACTTGGTATAAATAGACAATATGGCTCTTATTTCTGAAGATTGCAGATAATTTTTTAATTTTATTTTAGGTGACCTTAAAAGTCTTTTTATTCTTACCATAGAGCACCGCGGAAAAGCAATTGAAAGGAAGTTCACGCTTTTTTACCAATGTTGTAAAACTTGCCCAGAACCACGGACCTCTAGTTCATGAGAACCACGGACCTCTAGTTCATGAGAACCACGGACCTCTAGTTCATGAGAACCACGGACCTCTAGTTCATGAGAACCACGGACCTCTAGTTCATGAGAACCACGGACCTCTAGTTCATGAGAACCACGGACCTCATGTAGTTCATGAGAACTACGGACCTCATGTAGTTCATGAGGCATGCGCGCTAACCACTGCGCTACGGCTGCTCTTTTCAATTTAATGCTCAAAGAAATTAATATGTAAAAGTTTTGAAATGTGAAATACCTGAAACTTTTTTTCTTAAAAATTTTTAAGACAAAAAATTAGGGCCCCACAAATCAAGGCCCCTTAAATTGTGGGGCCTGAGGCCATGGCCTCATTTGCTTCAATGATAATCCGCTACTGCCTATTTCCGAACCGGGTGTGTCCAATTTGAGCAAGCAAATTTTTACTCATCAAAAATAATTTTAAGTATTATAGTCAGCTATAAAAAATTTTTTGCACATTGCAGTAAAAACTTGATTCATCTCTGTCTAAACTTATAAAGAGTTTAGACAGAGATGAAACAAACATAAACAAATTAGTTTTTATATTTTTATTAAACAAAAAATATTTTAGGTGGTCCGTTGCTTTACTTGCGTTAGTTAAATTTTATAAACCATTAAATGCAGGTCTTATTTAAAGTAAAAATTTTCAGAGTAGTGCCAAATGAGTGATTCAATTGGTATGAACGCCGAAGGGTTAATGTGATTGGTTTTTCTTTCATATTCTCATGTAAACGAAAAATGCTTTCACAATATATTTAAAATTGATATTAATAGTGAACTCTTTGTGTATTTATATACAATTATATACTACTAAAAATATTTTATATACAATACAATAAGATTTATATACAATACTTTGTTACTTAGTTACTAGTTGTTACTTTTAGTTGTTATTACTAGTTGTTTCAGATTGTTTCAAATAAGTTTTTCAACTTGTTTTTCTAAGTTGTTTCATTTTTTTTTAACCATTACCTTTGGATAGTATGGATATACGTCTACTAGTGAAAGGCTCTCTGGACAGGATAGATGTCACTGATTCAAAAAAAAATATTCGTGATCCTGATTGGATGAAATGCCAGAATTGCTGACAAAGTAAAACCAGCAAGAGCCGAAATTGATAAAGATTTCGTTTGTTAATACTTTGATGAGTTATCCGTTACACTACAAAACATTTCTAATACTTATATATTTAACTATGATGAGACAAATATGAGCGTACCCAAATATGTACCCAAGCTCTAAAACAGTAATTTGTAATCGCGGCCTTAAATGTGTAAATGCGTTCCAAAGGATCTGTTAGTATTATGTACAGTGCAGCTGGTCAATTTCTTTCTCCCATAGTTGTTTTTAAAGCTGCAAACTGCAATATAAATTGAACACGAGGTGGCCTCCTGGAAGTATATTCGACAGTTCAAAATTGGTTTGTTTGACTCTATAAATTTTTATACCTGAAATGGCAACTCTTTCCGGAATGAAGGTTGTTATTTGAGATAATTTAGCTTCAAGTTTTTCAACTGATATCATTATGCTCATTATGCATGCTCGGAAAATAATATCCGCTTTACATGTTTAATCTTAAATTCCACACATTTTCTGCAACCGCTTAATCATACTGTGCTGAGATCCTTGAAAATTGGTTGGAGGAAGATTTTACAAACAAGGCGAAGGCAATCATGAATCAAGGGTTTCAAAAAGAATTTCCCAATACTCTTGATAAAGTTGCAGAATACTCAGAAAGCAGAGAACTTAT
The DNA here is from genome assembly GCF_038396675.1 of Hydra vulgaris. NCBI lineage: Eukaryota > Metazoa > Cnidaria > Hydrozoa > Anthoathecata > Hydridae > Hydra > Hydra vulgaris. Next base: position 63,347,873 of record NC_088931.1, on the reverse strand, counting down.
TAGCCTTATTCAAAGCTTCAGGCATGAATCCATTAAATCAAGAACAAGTTCATTAAAAAGAACATTAAAAAGGTTTCCAATTGTCAACAAATATCATGGCGGTGAGACCATAAAATAAATATTCATTCATTGAAGTTATAATAGATATTTTTAAGAAACACCTTGGCAATGAAGTAGCAGGAAAAACTAATCATTAAAAAAAATAATCCGAGAACCTACAAATCGAAAACAAAACTTAAAACCATCTTTAAAGGATGTTGAATCTTTATTGTCTGAATCAGAAGACATTGAAGTTACTAACAGCGGTTCTCCAAATGAAAGTAACGACAAGACAGATATTGATTTAAATGAATCTGATTGAGTAGAACCTGAAGCCGATAATTTTCTAACAGGGGGTTGGCATGTCGTAGTGTCGCAGGAAAAACCAAGAAAAAAACCTTCATCTACATTGGAAAGATTTTTTTGACAACTCCCAAAATTCTAAAATATCAAAAATTCTTAAAATATCCAAACTTCCAAAATTCACTAAAAAAATGGCGCTCAAATCACATCTCGGAACTCAATTAAGATTAGCCCTTAATTATCTAGTTGGAACTTCTTAAATATCCTCAGAAACAATTTATACGTCAAATTGAACGTCGAATCGTTGAATTGAACGTTGAAATACGTTGAATTAGAAATAATTTATACTTTGAATACTTATGAATTGTTTTTCAAATTTAAAACATTTAAATATAAATTTCAAACAAACAAAAAAAAAAGCAACAAGAGATTTCTCAACAAGATGTACCAAAAAGATTCAACTAAAATTATCTAAAATATTTAAATTAGTGTGAAATTTTAAATATACAACATTATATTTAACGTACATTTTTATAAAATCAAGATAACTTTGAATAACAAAAAAAGAAACTTCGAAACTTTTTTATTTTGATATTCGAAAAAAGCTAACAGAATTTATAATTTTTTTATGCAGTATATTTAAAAGTAAAATTTCAGTTTAGCCTGCATACGTAGCAGTGGCGTCGCTAGGATTGGTGTCACCGAGTGCGGTAAACTTTTGTTATCACCCCTCAAGACTAACAGGGTTAACGACACGGGTTTCGAATTTCTATAAAAAAAAGTATATAAAAAAAGGTCCTTTAGAAAAAAACTTGGGCTATACAAAATACAAGCATGATATATAAGCATAAATACATTAACACAAGCATGAGCAGTGTCATATTAGCGTTTTTTTCATTTTGATCTTACCCCTCTGTGTCAGGTCGTGATGGTGTCAACCGGTGCGGCCCGTACTTCCCTAACTACGTAGTAATAACCAAATAACAAAACCTAAAATTATAATTTACAAAAAAACGAAAAACAAAACTAATTAAACCAAAACATGAAACATGAAACAAAGAAAATACAGCAATTAAAAAATAAACACAGTTTTCAGCATATCTTAATTTTAGAAAATTGAATTTAAATTTTTTTAAAATACGTTTATTAAAGTTTAAACTGTTTAGCGAGCCAATATTTAATTCAAAATCTGATTGAATTTTTCTAAATTATTTAGTAAAACTAATCAAGAAAATTAATCGAGTAAAATAATTAAACATCTAGTCTGATCTAAAGAAACGCTTTCAGTCAGTTTATCAATACGGAAAAATTTATATTTTTATAAAAAAATCAACTAACAATAATAATACTAGTACATTATCGTTTTATTTTACTTGTGAAGGTGATCTCGATAAATTTCTCAACTCAAACTTCTGTTTTAAAATCCTCTATTAGCTAAATTGAAGTTTTTATTGTCTTTATCCGGTTTCGAATAAATACTAGTCGTAGAAATTTTCCGACGACTTTCATTTGTTTGTTTTAAATTCTCAGATAAGCCTAAGTTCTTGTGATGAGTAATGCAGCTTGTTACTGTTAGAGATTTATTCAGTTGAAGTTCCCTGTTGTTTATTGAGCTACTTTTGTGAATAATTAAGCCGCTGCTGTTTATAACAACAAGAATCTAAAATAGTTAGGTAAAAATAGAAATTTTATTGCAAACACAAGTAATAAACTTGTACAAATTCAAATTTTACCTTTGGCAAAAAAATCAGTAGTAAGGTAGCAGTATTACATATACAAATGCAAACCGCTATTATTATGTAAGATGCATCAAACTTTGTTGTGGTGGCCAGAATAGAAACACAAATCACTCCTGTTACCGATACAGCTGCAACATTATAAATCGCCACACCAATATTTTTTGATGAGATGTCAGATTTATTATTTATATTTTTTATTTGCCAAACCAAAAATGTTCCAAACAACAGTAAAAGTCCCTTATAACAATACAATCCTATTGTAAATTCAGTCTGTAGGTTGCATGTGCATTTGACTACTTGTTCAATGATTATGGTATCATCAGATAAATTTTCGATTGCAGTTATGTTATATATATTGACCATGAATGGAGATAATTGTCTCCAAGTAACTAAAATGGCTATATCAATCAAAAGAAAACAACCAACAACAACAAATAACAACCATTCACGCACATTCTATAAGAAAAATAGGAACATTATTTTTGGAATTAACCAATATCAACAAATTCTACCTAATATAAAGACAAAATATAACTAATATAAAGACAAAAAGGATTTATTGGTTAAATCTTTTCAACAGAATGTTTAAAATATTTTTAAATACTGAAAATTTTCAATTTTGTTTTTGATGCAACTTACCTGGAATTGGACCTGGATAATGCCTGGACTTTTATTTACTAAATTACCAGATCTCATGCATAATTTATACGTTCTCCAGACTTTTGAAAACAAGGAACCAAATGTCAGGGTAAAACCAATAGATAGCAATGAAATAAATGCATAACACATTTCTGGTATTAATCTTTCTTCAACAAATCGAATGTCAACCCCATAAATAATCACAGATAGATAACTTAAGATGCTTCCGATAATTATTGCACCATTTAGTGATAATGTTGAGTACTCTTTCACATCGGCTTTATGTTTCAAAGAAAATATTAAACATAGAACTGCAATAACTATTCCGAAAATTGCAAAAAACCAAACTGTAATTAGTAGAATGCTGTTAAAAGAAGAAAAATAAAAGTTGTATGTTGATTGGTCCTTAGGTACAATGTTATTGGGAAACAAAACTAATTCCGCCTTTGGTTCTAATAATAAAACCTCACTTGACGTATCATGCATCCCTATAAGTTTTATTCCAAATTCTTTTATAAATACATATAATGAAATTTGACCAATTCGTGAAGGAAACCCTCCAGAGACTTGTGTTTGGTATGAAACCGGCCCAGTAATTCCTTCAAATGTGATGTTTTGAATACTGTTTGCTAACTTGAATACAACATCGAACGAGTTATATGAGTAAGCAGAAAGATCGGCAGTGTTATCTGTTAAATTAAAAGTCATTGCGGCAACCCAGATTGCATCATAAGCATATGCTAAGTTTTCATCACATTTATTATCAATGTTTTTATTTAACCTTTTGAGAAATGATTCTGATGTAACGTTACTCAAAGTTGTCTTATTATCTTTTCTAAGACTTTGTTTTGTAAATGAAATATAACCCTGCGCTGCATCAAGAAGTTGCTCCTCTGAGCAATTAATTTCTCTTTTAAAACCACCTGGTATAGGTTCAGCGTTGAAGATATCAGATGCCCATCCAATTGGAAGAATTTCAAAAAGTATCCAAAGAACTTTAGGTTTAGTCATTTTTCTGTTGTAAGCTTCACAAAATACTTTACGAGCTCCACTAACTGAAAAAAGAGCCAATATTATCCGAACATCTTTATTTTGCAGTTCTCCTATTTCATTAGAAACACTATAACTTACTGGATTACTCCGTATTCCTTGAACAAATAATAAATTTATTTTATTTAAACAGTTCTCTAAAATATTTTCTAAACTTTTTGGGTTGTTACGATATCTCGCATGGGCATAGTCAAAAAGTATTGCAACTCTAGACCAGTTAAATTTGTTAAGAAAATAACAAGCTGCTATAAAACTTGAAACTATTGATGGTGGAGTTTGAAAATACATAATGAAATACGGCTCAAAAGGTTCATTTGCTTCCGTGTATGATATTTGTAAATTTCCTTGTGCCGTGGAATATTCAGTGCAATAGTCATTTTGCTCAGTGTACGGCGGACCAATTGTAACAATCTTTGTAGGATTTGTTTTATACAAACGATTTTGTGCTTCTATTGCGCTCCCTAAACTTTTATCTGTTTTCATGAAATGTGCATTAAGCTTATAACGCGTCAGGTTTCTGAAAATCATGTCAGGTTTTTTCTCTATATCTTCCATAGCCATTTCAATAGCATTTCTAGTGCAATTATCATCTAATGGTATAAGAACTCCAATATTCAATACGCCTACCTCCAAGTTTCTTGCCTTCAAGCTTCCATTTATGATTATCAAAAAAATCCATGAAATAGTTAAAAACATCTACAAATAAATCATATTTTCTAATATATTTTTAATTTAAGATTTAAATATATATTTTTAAATTTTATTAGTTAAAAAGTAAAAAAATTAAAAGAAAATTAGTAATAGTTGATTATTAGTAATAGTAGTAATTAGAAATAAAAATAATAATCATATTGTATACAAATGAGCAACTTGTTATCGTTCATTCGAGTGTGTTTGACACGAAACTCTTGGCAGCCATTGCAACCGAGGTAATGGCGAGAAAGAGTTGCAGCATTTAATAAGACAGTTCTGTTACTCCAGAAAGTGCTGCTGTGGAGGCAAAAAAAAAAAAAGAAAAAAGAAAAGGCCTTAACTAGAAAAAAATTTAAAGTTTTATTTTAACAGTTAAAAGTTTTTTTTGCTATATTTATTTTTTTGCTATAAATATATACGGCCAGATTGAAAAAATTGAAAATATATTGTGTTAATTCGATAGATCAGTGGTTAATACGATGACAGCGTATTAACCACTGATTTTTCGAATTTATGCATGTAATTGAAAAATAAACCATTTTATAAACTCTTACACCGATTGCAATTAATAAAAATTTTTCAAGCGGGTTCTCTTAATAAGCGCAGCTTTAATGCATAGCATCTAATAATGTTAGATGCTATAAATTAAAGCTGCGCTTATTTAGAGAACCCGCTTGAAAAGTGTTGATTAATTGCAATTGGTATAAGAGTTTATAAAATGGTTTATTTTTCAATTATTTTAATTAGTCATTTTAATTGTTTTTTAATTAATTCAATTACACATGGATGAGACAATAAATTCGTTTTTTTTTCAATCTTGCCAATTTTTGATAAATGCAAAAAAATAAATACTAAAACAGTTTAAGCGAAAAAGACTTGTAATTATTATTACAATATTTTTCTTATATTACACACGAGCCTGTGTAAAACGTTACATAAGTGGATTTTTTATTTTGATATAATATATCAAAATATAACAATAAACAAACATGATATATATGCAAACGCAAAAAATCCACTTATGTAACGTTTTACACAGGATCGTGTGTAATATAAGAAAACTATTGTAATAATAATTATAAGCCTTTTTCGCTTAAACTGTTTTGCTGTGAATTTTTGTATTTATGTTTTTGTATTTATCAAAAATTGGCAAGATTGAAAAAATATGAATTTATTGCCTCATCCACGTGTAAAATTTGAAACTTCGGTTTTAGACTTGTCCATCTCTTGATAATTTTTGATTGCTAAAACTACGTCATCTTCTTAGTTCCGCCATTTCTATAGCGTTACGTACAAACGTCTATATGGAACAATCGTGTATAATATATGTATAATATGAGAAAACTTAAAAATTTTACTTTAACAATTAGAAGTCCGACTCCAAAGCAAAATTTTTGAAAAATTCTTGATTTCTTTAAAAAATATTACGCGATAATTAAAATTTTTTTTTTGCTTAGTATGTGAATAATTCTTTAAAGGTTAAATGTTTTGTACAAGCATGTGCAATACCGAGAAGTTTTACTACTAGAATCGGAGTCGCGATTTTGTTTAGCGACTCCGACTCCGCTAAAAATATTGCGACTTGATTTTAACAACTATTGAAAGTAGTAACAAAGCAATGGCTGGAAAACTCAAATTCACAAGCGAAATGCTTTCACTGGTAGATTTACAAGAAAAAAGTAAATTTGGAATACAAAATGATCTAACAAGCAAGTTGAAGAAGAAGAGAGTGATAAAGAAGAAGAGATCGATAAGAAAGAAGAGGCAGATGAAAAAGAAAGAGCTTTTTTTAGTGAATTATTACAAGACTTAAAAAATAGTGATATTTATTTGCCTGACTACTATTATGATTAATATTAATAAACTAACATAGTTATTTTAAATAAATTAATATTTTGATAAATGTTATTTTTATGTAAATTTATAAATTTGCACCATAATCTATTTACCATAATAATTTGTATCATATTTTTTTTGTTCAACTGATTAAAATAGTAAATGCGTTTCTATGGAAATGAATGAAGCAATTCCAATAATACTCAAATATTTGTTGTTAAAAATCGCCTAATGCATCTAAAGTACTCAACTTTAAAATTTTTATAAAATCTATAAAACTTAATCATTTTAACTTAATTTTTTTAAGAGTGTCATATATTAGGTAACCAAAAAAGTTCGTGCGGTTTTTGGTAATTGAATTGTTTTTAGCATTTTTTACAACACCCACATCGCAGAAGGCAAGTAGCTTTGTTGCGTAATAGAACGCGTGTGTCACGCGCAGTTGCTGCATATATAGTGTAGGCTTGTAACGAGCTTACAGGAAAAGTTTTGTGTAAAGAAAGGATGGCAACCCAACCAACGATTATTCGATCTTGCTTACTTTACGAGTTCAAACTTGGAAGGAATGCAACACAAGCGGCCAAAAACATCTGCACAGCATTTGGAGAAGGTACAGTAAGTGAACGCACAGCACAGAAGTGGTTTCAGCGATTCTCTTCGGGAGATGAGTCCATCGAAGACCTGCCGCGTTCTGGACGCCCATTGTTGGTTGATGAGGATGAACTGAAGGACGCTGTCGAGTCTGACTCCAGCCAAACTTGCCAAGAACTTGCAGTGAGGTTTGCTGTGAGTGTTGAAACCATCCGCCTGCATCTGCATGCGATTGGGAAAGCGTGGAAACTGAGTCGGTGGGTTCCGCACAAATTGTCGATCGACAACAAGAAGCAACGGCTTACGATCTGCACATCACTCTTATCACGCCACAATGTTGAGCCTTTTCTTGATCGTTTATTGACATGCGACGAAAAATGGATTGTGTACAACAATACCAAGCGTTGCTACCATTGGTTGTCCCCCGATGACCCCATCCCAAAGACACCCAAGCCCAATCTCCACAAGCGGAAGGTTTTGGTGGACTACAGCTGGTGTGGTGCATTACGAGCAGCTCCCGACAGGCCAAACCATTTCTGGACTGGTCTACTCAGCACAGCTGCAACGAGTTCACGACCTGTTGCTTGTAAGGCAGCCTGCACTGGTGCACAGGAGAGGAGTTCTGCTTCTCCACGACAACGCGAGACCGCACATCGCTCGCGTGACTCAGGACAAGCTCCAAAGCCTTGGTTGGGAGAGTTTGCCTCATCCACCATACTCGCCAGACCTCTCCCCTACTGATTTTCATTTTTTCCTTTCCCTGGGAAATCATTTAAAAGGACAGCAGTTCCGAGACCAGGACGCGGTTGAAATGGAGTTGAAAGCTTTTATAGACTCAAAGGACCGAGAATTTTTTAGAAGTGGAATAAATAAGCTTGTTTTACGTTGGGAAAAGGTTTTAGATGCTAATGGTGACTATTTTGATGAATAAATGTACTTACTTTTGTCGTTTTGTGTGTTTTTATTATATACGGAAAAACCGCACGAACTTTTTTGGTTACCTGATACCATTGGGAGTATAAGAAAATAGTTTAGAATTAAAAAGTTTATATATTAAAGAGGAATTATATAATAATAAATTAAGAAGGAAAATAATTTAAATTTAAAAGTGTTTCTCCCCCTCGGGCGGTATAAATTAAATACATGAAAAAATGCCTTTTTTGAAAAAATTCACGATAAAAATAAGAATGTCTGTAATCATTTAAAACAAAAAAGTATATTTTTTTAAGCTAGCAACATGACTTGGTTATTGGTATTTATAAAAATTTTTAAATTTTTTGCATTTATATATATATTTATACGAATTATAAACATTGAAAAATATTAGAGCAAAGGTATTACCATAACCAGAACTTAATAAAGATTAAGTTAGATTAGCTTGAGAAGGATGTATTCTAAACGAACAGTTAATTCGAAATTACAAAAGGCTGCATTTTTTTGCTTTTTTTATAACAATTTGTAAGTTTTTTTTCACTTTAAGTAAGCGAAGTTTTTGATGTAGAAGTTAAAATATCTTAAACATACTGACAAAAAAATTATTAAAAAAAAAAAATTGAAATTATAACTTCTGTACTTTTTTAACGAAAATCTATTACAAAAATGACATCTTTTAAATGTAGCTGTCCTGTCAATAAACATAAATAACAATAGCATGTAAAATAATAATAGCATGTAGCTGTCTTGTTAATAAACATAAATAACAAACCTATATATTTTTAGATAATATAAGCAGTATAATTCATTTAAAAACAAATAATAATAACTTTCTAATGTTTTGTAAAATTTTGAATTATGGTCAATTATCTGAGGCTTTGCACCACTGTGTCAGGTTGCCATCGTTGCAATTTGACAAAAGTATAAACATATAAATATTTAAAAATTAATATAAAGTCTCTATTTTGTAACTATATTGGATAAAAGCAAGTTCTTAAATTACTTTTGCGTATAAATTAATTTAAACGCAATTTAAGGGCAAACTCCTCAATACAACTAATCTTTTTAAAAATCAAGAATTTATAAAAATCGTCCAACCCACGCTAACCTTCAAAAAATATGTTAAAAGTGATTAAAAAAATAGATGACTACAAAACAATGAAACTAATTTGTTAAACATAGTTTCTTAAACTAGTTACAAGTTTGAAAACAAATTTCATATGTGTTTACTCCAAAACATCTTTGCATGCTTACTTATTGCAACTAAAGCATTGAAGTCAATCTTCATTTACTTCCCCCAAACAGCTACACGAACACAACCAAAGTCTCTATCAGTATTATGTTTTAGTTCAAAATCAATAGTTTATTTAATTGATTCGAATCAGCTGATTCCACTGCAGTGGTAAAAAAAAGATTTGTTTTAGTTTTGCTTTGCGTTTTTTGATTTCTGTTACTTCATCAATTACGTTTTTTATGAAGCTTTTTTAACAGGTTGTCTCACAAAATGACTTTTTTTTATATATAAAAATAAGTTGCTTAAAACTAAATTAAAAGCCAAAATATAAATCTTTGAAACGAATTTTGAATACAATGTTATTTCCTTGCAAACTACATTTACTAGTTAGTTAATTTGCTTGATTCAAATACTTTATTTTTAGTACAGGTAGATTCCCCTTAAAAACACATACCCCTTAAACACTACACGTATAAACTTTCAGCTCTAGGTTCCACTAATGTCAATTAAATTATTAAACAATGATTGAATCAGTATCTCTAAACATCCTAGATGACAAATTAAGTAAAATACCTCTTTTACAATTTTAAAATCCCCAAAAAGTGAATGCAAATCAAACATTTTGCTTTTGAAATGGTTCAATTAATGCATTATGACCCCCTACTGTTTAATAACTTATTTTTAAGTTTGAAATTATCTTATTTTTAGATAATGTTAGACTTGTTTTAATCCACCAATGTAATACAATATAATGTGTACCCCAAGAAATAAAAGCCAATTTAAAAAAAAAAAAAAAAAATTTGGTTTATTAATCTTTTGTTCACAGAATACAAAACCTTTTAATGCAAAATTTTAACTTTGAGTAATAATAATTTGGGTTTATATTAATCAAGTAGTTTGTAATGTCCAAAACAACGCCATAGCAACCAATATATAAACAAAAATATTTCCAATGTAAGGTTGCAAAAATCTATATATTTTAAATATTAAAAAATATTTGAGTTATTTTTTTGGTCATAAGTTGAATGATCATTCGAACTCTCTTAAAGATAGTGAAAGTTATAAGATGTAAACAGTTAAAAAGTGTTAAAAAAGGATACTCAAATAAAGTTAAAAAAACTGAAAAAATATCATGTGAGCCTGGAGGTTTTTAATTTATTATATTTATTCCAGAAATTATATATTTTTTTATGCTTTTTGAGCAATTTTAATTTTTATATAGCAAAATCTCAAAATATATTTTTTCACTAGTTTTCAAAGTTTGCGAAATGATAACTTTTCAAATAAGTATGCAAAAGTGCTGAAATTTTCACAGATTGTTCTTCATATTATTAAAACTCATTTGAGAAAAGATTTTTTTAAATGAATTTTAGATCTTGAAACTTTTATATTAGTGTTGTGTAGCTCGCTTACTTTTTAGTGTTTCATGCATAATTGCTGAAATATTCATTTATTTTCTCTCAAATGAATTATGTTACCATAATTAAAAAATGTTCCAAATTTCACGCTAAAATGATTAGTAGATTTTGAACAATTACTTCACAAAAATTCGGTTATTTTCAATTTTTGGGGGGAAATTGAAGCAAAGAATTTCAAGTTTAATAGCATTTTTGAAATTTATTTTAAATTATGTATTTATGTTGTAAAAATAAAAGTGTGCTTTAGTTCCAATCAGGTTTTAATATACTTTTTGGGGTACCACCTTAACTAATTTACCAACTTTTAAAGATGTTTATTTTGCATTTTTTTCGCAGTGTTATGATTGTAGTTTTTAAGGGCTCACTAGCGTTAAAATAGGAAATCTAGCTTTTAATACAATAACATTGTATATTTTGAATAATAGGAAATAAGAAAAAAGATAAGAAAAGTATAGATTTAATACAATAACAGCATTTTTTTGAATAACATAAAATGACTATATATATATACATACATATATATATATATATATATATATATATATATATATATATATATATATATATATATATATATATATATAATATAAGTTCTTTTTTTTTAAGAATCAGAGGATGATGCTGCAGATGCATGAAGAATCATTGTTGGCTTCTTGTTATCAACGCGACAAGCCATTTTAGTACATAAAGATTTAAGAATGGAATGACATTGCGAACATTCCTTTAAAAATTTTGGAAGACATTCTTCTACACATGAGCATTGCAGTTTGCAACGATAAAACAATTCTTTTTCTTGGAGCTTATGTTTCTACTTCTCCTCTGAATCACAATTTTTTTCTGTTTTTCTTCTTAGAGAGAAACCACTTTTGAAAGCACATCTTGAGCCTCCTCAGATCCATGCGTATTAGTGACGCTTGTTGTTTTTATTTGATTAACCTCCTGGGTTTAACCCGGTTTACTGAAAGTAAACCAGGCACGTCTACTAAATTGAGGCTTTTCTTATATGATTTCTCAATGAATGATTGGGACATTTCATACATTGATTTCCAATATCCGGCTAAACCTATACCGTCCTTTTATTTGGGAAACTTTGGATTGTGATTTTGGAGTTGCTGCTAAGGGTCCGTCATTTAAGGTCACACTTCTTGTTTTCTTAGGAGTAAAAGATTGTAGAAAAACACCATCAGTTTTATCAATAAGGAGAGCTGCTTGTTCAAATTTATCCTGTTGCATATCATCAACATTAAGACCATTCTTACTTATACCAACTCTTAGCAGCTGCTACAATATTGGCAGCGGATGCCCAATTGTTACACATTGTTTTTAGGATATTCATGAATTTTTCTCAATTTATTATCTGGAAAGAGGAAAAAAATTCATATCGCTTGTTATTATAATATCGACGGAGCTGTTGATTTGGTGCTTGGTCTAGTAGCTGTGTGGCTTCAGGTGAAGACACAAATAAATTGATTTGCTTTTCACGCAAAAAATTAAGAACTTTAAAGTCAAACCGCGACGAATGACCATCTAATAGAAGCACATCTGGTCGCTCTATACCTTGTTTGGTGTGATGTTTATCAAATTTCTGATACGCAGCCAATAATGAAAGTTATCTTGCGAACCACTCTCTGTCGTAAAGATGATCAAATTTTAAATCTTACTGACAGCTTTTTGTGGTGCCATCTGGCTTATTATGCCTTTGCCAGCATATATTACCTGACACGATGAAATCTCTCCTGAAAATATAAATATTATATTTCACTTTTTAAAAATATAAAACTATAAAAGCCACACCTTTACTTGTGAAAAGTTGTTTAGTTGGCAATCAGTTTGTCAGCTAAAGCATCTGGAATCAAGTTACATAAATTATCAACGTACAACCCATATACACTTATTCAAGAATAGTAACCAAGTTGTAAAACACTTGAGAATAAAATTTAAAATAGACGTTTTTATATTCAGGCTAAACTAAAAAAACAATGTGATAAAAAATGTGTACCTATCTGATCTGCAGCCGTTTCCCTAGTACAATTTAGGCCTCTGTTCATTTTATCTCGGCCTTGCCTCTTGATGACAATATCACCATGTCTAGCGGGCCATCTTCTCCAAAATGATTTTGAGTCTAAATAATTTGGGTAATGAGATTCAGTATTTTACATCTATTTAACATCTACTGTACCCTTGTACCTGTTGAGATGTTGATAAGTTAGTTTAAAGAAAAAAAAATTACTTACCTTCCATTTTGTTAGGCTGTTTTTGCACTTGGTGATGGTTTTGTAAACTTTCTTTCACCTTTTCCATTTTTGTTCAAATGATCTGTGATTTTCAGCACATCCAAAATAATTTCAGAAACTTCTTTCTTAGAGAGTCCCTGGTAGGCTCTGTTTTTGTTTCTGATAAAACAAATTATTTCCTATCATCATCTGGATGTAACTCTCTCAAGTGTTCCTTTTTTACATTCTTAACTTTGCCATCTAACCTTCTGTCTATTGTACCACGATCTTTAGTTAAAGAAAACTTTCCTGTTTTTAATGATGCCTGTCTTCGCTTTTTTCTGTGCACCAATTTACTGCCTCTGATATTTTATTCGTTTCTGTAAACTATAGCTTCAACTCGAGTTTCTGGCTTTGTCTTTGCTCTACTTCTTTTTCTACTAGCAGAAATCTTAAAATTAAACTGCGGTTTTTTCCATACTATTTTTTTATTTAAGCACTAAAAATAAAGAATATACATACTTGATTAAAGATTACAGGTCAACTATTTGAAAATTTTTCAAATAGTTGACCTGTAACAGATGTTTTCCATTTTGAAATTTTTTTAAGGGAATTCTACCTGTATTGTCAAAAGTTATAAATCATTGACAATTAACAAAAATGACAATTAAAAAAAAAATAACCATATCCAGTTGGCACATGTCGTGCAAGGCACGTCCGTCGGACGTTTCACGGACGTCCCCCGGACAACGCATGTCCCTAGGTAACAACTTTGATTAATACTTTACAAATTCTAACTTGGATCAATCGAATGAAATATAATTTGAGTAAAACACCACATTTTTTGATTATTTTTTTAACAAAATGTATTTAAGCTGAATAATATTTATTCAAATACAATGTTTACTATGGAGAGTAAAAGGAGAGGAGTAAACAAAAAGTTAACTATATAATAAATACATTTCAAAGTTATGTTTATATTTAAAAAAATAAAAATATATTTTAAAAATAACTATTTTTAAATGTTATTTTTAAAATATTAATTGAAAAAAGTTTAAAAAAACCTTGTTAATAGATTTTTCATTTCTTATGCAATATTACATTAAAGTTAAGCACCAGAAGTGACGGATTCGCCCCCCGTAACAAACTCACATCACCTTATCCTAATTTAAAAAATACAAATTTTAAATGATTTTTCAATTTTATCAACAAAATAATTAAAACAATACATAGAATTATTTTTAACAACATAGAATTACTTATAACAACATAGAATTACTTATAACTACATAGAATTACATATAACTTCATAAAATTGCCTGCTGTTGCTATAGTTTACATACCTGGACAAAATATAACACATATAAAACATAGTCTGAATAAATATTCATTTGTTTGGTAGATGGTAAAAACATATTTGTGTTTCAATTAATTTTTTTATTGAATTTATTTTTTTGCTTATTAATTTGTATTCATCTTAACATTTTAAATTTAATGTTTTCTTCAAAGTTTTTTAATACAATCTGAATTTATTTAATTTGTAAATAACGAGCTTTTTTTTTTTGGTGAATATTTATCATAACCTGGCCAACTATAGTTATTATTGCAATATCCTTTATTATACCTCTGATACCAAGAAAAGTAATATAATAAAAAAAATTGAAATGTGTGGTGTCCAATTGACAATACAAATGTGATTAAAGTTTGTTTTGATTTTTCAAGTCAAATGATATCATTTCAAATTATAATGATGTTGTTTATGGCATTGTGGTGGATGGCATAAAGAGCATCATTAATTTTTTTAAATATTTAATTTCAAGCTATTTGGCTTTGTCTAATTTCGTTTGGCAAAGTTAAACGAACTTCCGCCGTGCTAAATTGCTAGCACTTTTATAAAATTTAACATGGTTAAAAGCTACGCATGGTTTTTGTTGCATGTTTAAAACCCCCTTATTCAAAAAGAATAACACGTGTCAAGAATAGGGTTTCAATTCCGTGAAGTTAACTATTATATTTACCAACTAGGATATTAATTTTTTGTAAATGGTTACAACGTTACAGAAATGTAGTATAATATTATAATAAGTTAGCGTAACTAATGTGAGACTAGTAATAAAGGCATGCAACATTTTAAAGTTAATAAATACCTCACAAAAGACGTGTTAACCTCAAGTAAAACTGCCTGTGAAATCTACTGGTACGGGTTTTAATTCCCAAAGTGAAACTAGATGTAAAAATTTTATCAGTTGAATCTCTTTTGACACAACGAAGGTAGATCTATCTCCTTTTTTATGAATCAAATCTTGCTCTTTTCAGACTTATTTTGAAAGGAAACTTTTTTGGTTTATATTTTTTATAATAGATTATTTTAATTTTATAAATCATTATGCTGACAAATAGTCTTTATCAGACAACCGACATAATTTATTGAGACTTTGTCACTCATACAATATAACTTATACACCTATACAATATAAAATTTTGTTTTTTAACGTTTTTTCAGTTCCAGAATAAAAGTCAAAAAATAAAAAAGCGGTTTCAATCTCATGCCAAAGTAAAAATAACTTCAACTAAAAACGTCTATGAAGAGCAGTTCACTTAAAAGCGCGCGCATAAAATTATAACTATAAAACTATTTAGAAACTAAGGTAACTATTTTAATCTTTATTTTAAGTAAAATAATCTAAAGGCACTCATTTCTTATTACAATGTTTTTGTACTATGCTGTTACAAGAAAGTTGATACCCTCCTTCAATGCAGATTATTTGGGTCTTATAAATCTATAAAAATGATATTTTTTTAATAGCGTTTTTCAAAAAAAATTGTACCCGTTTAGCAAAATTCATTTACAGATTTACAAAAGTTAAGAAATTATTAGGCTTACATAGATCTAAGCAAGAAATTAAAAGATTCTCATCTTCAGTCACTCAAAAAATCAATAATTCAAAAATCCCGCATTTATATAAAATTTTTAAATTTCAACCATGTTGAACCAAATGTTATAAATCGTGTTTTAGAGTTTCAAAGCACAAAAAATGTTAAGTGAATGATGTTTAATTATGTTGTTTTTTTTAATTATTAGAAATCGATTAAAATTCGTTTTAATTATTAAATAATTCGTAATTCTCAAAACATTAATTTATATTTACGGTTTTCTTTTTTGTTTTTGATTAAAGTGATACAAATATATTTGAAAAAAGGTACTTGTGCTTACCTTTATTACATAAGTTGAACATCTGTTTTCTTAAAAATGTAACTGTTAACAATTCAAAAGATTTGAAAATTTATGCTTATCGTTGTATTAGTAAAAAGATTTATATAGTTTTACAGTTTAACAAGTTTACTCCGTACACTTAATTGCTTTTGTTTAACAAAGGCTTCCGTTATATTACTCAATTATGACATAATAGATAGGTTTCGCAATTTTAAATTGTTTTTTTAACTAACTTTTATTAGTGTTGTTAAATTTAAAACAAAATAAAAAAAACTTTGACGGAACTTTTATGCACATTAATTTCATTTGAAAGTTACGAGGAAATGCTGTAAATTTAACGATTTTGAAGTCAATTAGTGGTCATTCATAAGTCAATATAAAGCTTTTGGTATCGATTTTGGTATTATTTTACTTTTGCCTTAGTTAAAATGCACGTATGAATACCTACTTTGTAAAATATATTTTATATGTTAAAGACAGTTATCAATTAGATTTTTATGTTTAGTTCGTCGAACAAAAAAATGTTAATTAAGTTATAATAATCCATAAGTTCAACGAACTTTAGAAACTCTAAATCGGCTGCAGTTTTTTAATCCATTATTTAAATCTGTGTATTTTTATAAATATAAATATATATATATATATATATATATATATATATATATATATATATATATATATATATATATATATATATATATATATATATATATATATATACGCATTTCTGATGAGTCTTATGATTTTCCAGTAATTTATATATATATATCTATATATATATATATATATATATATATATATATATATATATATATATATATATATAAATATTTAGTTAATAGTAACTGTGGTTTGTTTCGACTTCTTCTAGTAAAATAATAAAACTAAAATGCTGTTTTGTTTTTAAAGTCACATTTTTTATTTTTTAGTTGTTACTGATAGACTAATAGTAGTCCACAATGTAACTTAAAGGATTGTAAAGAATAAAAATCTAAAAAATGTTTAAGGTGGTACACCCCCATTCAATAAAAATTTTCTTTAAAATAATCAAAACAAAATTAAAAACACAACCACACGAGTTGAAACAAGTGTGCTGATATTTTTCTAAACATGAAGTCTTGATTTCCCGACATTTGCTTCACTTATTCAATAAAAATTACGCAAAAGGGGGTATAATTTAAAAGAATCTCCATTTCAATAAATCATTAAGTTCTGAAAATTTCACATTCCTGAAAGATGTGAAGAGGTTATGAACCAAAATTATGCATTGAATATGTATTTTAAAGTAATTTTTTATAAAAAGGGCAAGAAAAAAAGGTATTAAATATACTTTGACACCCATATTTATTTGTAATTCTGGTTTATTACCTAAGTTAAACAATAAAAAAAACACTCTGTTAACATATTTTCAACATAATTTCATGTTAACATATAGTCGCAATCTGAAAATATCATGTTTTAAAAGTTGCACATTTGCTAAAAATGACGTTTTAAGAAAAATACAAAAAACAAAGAAAAAGTTGATTACATTGCAAAAAAAAGCATGAGCTCATTAAAATCATTTACTAAACATAAAGCACATAATAAAGAAGAAGCTGAAGTATAAATAATAAAGAAGAAGCTGAAGTATTGTTGTTTAGAAGCTTGAACAAGTTGAAACTTTCTTGTTTAAAAATGCGTTGCTATGGCGTTGCTATGGACCTCAAAATCCTATGATGGCCAAAGTACACACATTTTTTATACTTATTTATTTATTTTATTTTTAAAAAAATCATAAATATGTTCTATGAACTAAAAATAACAATATTTGAAAAATTGATTTTTTGTAAAAAAATTCCAAAATTAATGGGGGTGTACCACCTTAAGCCAAACATTTATCCATTAACGCAATTAGGGTTGAGCTTTTACGGCAAAAATGGTAAGTACACGAAAAACATTAATATACCATACTGTAACTTACACTGTAAGTTACTCTCGAGTTCTTAATAAAAAGGGAGGAGGGCGATTATTCATTTTTGAAAATTTTTTCCACCCACCCCAAGCTTATTAAGACCCTCCCGTTTATTAATTTTTACTTGTTATTAACAACAAAAAAAGAAAGACCAGTGATAATCGGCCGTAAAATTAGAAAATAATTATTTCAGTCACTGATAAAGACAAAAACTTTCAGTGTAAATAAGCATTAAAAATCGCCGACCAAGTAAATCTCTATTTGTCGAAAACGAGCTTTTGTTTTGTTTCTTACTAAAGTATAAAACTTATATCAGCGTATATGCTATTTAATTATTATAAAACAGCTGTTAGAAAATGCGCATTTGACCGCAAGCCATGCTAGAATTAAATAGTTCTATGCGTGTTTTGTAAAAAATATTTATCAGGATTAATAAACTGAAACTTTTATAAAAAATACTTATATTGTAACATAAACCCCTCACCCCCGCCCTTAGTATTAAGGACTCGAGAGTATATTCATAGGGTTTTTATTTTTTCTGTATTTTATTTAAGTTTGATATTAAGTTGTCAACAGTTAAAGCAGTCTTGGTAAAATGGTTAAAGCAGCTCAATGAGAGGGAGGTACAAATTGTAAACCTTAGCTAGGACCATAAAACTTTAGGGGCCCGTAAACCATAAAGTTTTTAAAGTATTTTCATTTCTCTCGAAAAAACTGAAACCACAACTTAAGTTGAGAGTTAACAGAAACAAAAGAGCTAAAGAGTGAAAAATTGGTTGAGTATTTTTTGATGGAACCTTAGATGGTTGCTATGGTAGCTTGCTTGAGCAGCAATCACAGTAGTATTTGTAAAAAAGAAAAAAAAAGTTAAATTACAATGATAAAAAGAAAAAAGTGCATGAAGTTACTTTTTTGTGTGTAGTTATTATGGTGCTACAATAAGTTGTTACGGTATTATCACTGAGCACAGTGGAAAAGAATTTAACAAGAAAGTTCGCGTTTTTTTCTTACCAACGTCGTTTATCTGGTTAAAGTTGGCATCAAATCTCGGAGCTCTTAATTCTTAGCCAGAACTTTAATCACTGCGCCACGGCTGATTAAGCTAATCAAACATAACGATGGAAAAAAAGCTCAAGCTTACTAACTAGAATAGGTATTTTATTAAAACCCCTCCCTTTAGAATCTTATTTAAAATAAAAATAGTATCGTTAGAAAAATCAACCCAAATATGACAATAGCATTCCATACCAGGAAAAAATAAGAGATTATTAAATATTGAGGTAGAGAATTGAATCAAGAGTACAATTGCAAGTACAATAAATGAGACAACGATAGCAGATGCTAATTTTGAAATGATTTGTATATATAGTTTCCTTAAGAGAAAAAAATATAAAGTTGAAGACTCATTGTTGCCATTTATCAATACTATCAAGTTATCAATTCATCTATATCACCACGTATCATTTAAGTCTTATTAGTTCAGACCGTCTTCTGATATAATTTTTATTTATGAATATATATATATATCAATTTTCGAAATGCAATGCAACGTTAAAGAGTTACTAATAGAACAAAAGACCCTATATCCCAATTATAGTTAGTCATTTTTTTGTTTTTTGATTAAACTATGGTAACTCACTAAAGCAATCTTTAAGATTATTTGTTCTAAAAAAAAATTGTGTGCCTATAAAATAGAGGTAAAATGTATAAATATTAATATTTACGATTTTGTTTTTAGTTACTATATATTTTTAACATCTTTTAGGTAATATAATTATCAATAATTAATTTTTTTAATTTCCGTATTTTTGGGTGCACAACAAATTGCAAAATACTTTGGTCGAGTGCAAAAGAGAAAGTATATTTTCAAACCTCAGTGTCAGTTTGAGCATATTCTTTATAGCACTAGGAACAGTACCATTAGCTGAATGAAGATTTAGTAAGCTTAAACTTATTAAATGATATCAGGTCTACCATGATTCAGAACATGAACGGCCTGAACATGCTAGTAAGGCTAAGTATAGAGTCTGGAAATGCAAAACATATAGGCAAAAAATATTGCAAAAGTTATCCGTTGTTTTGCGAAAAAAAAGTTACACAGTGCAACCTTGTTTTAATAATACTGGTCTTATTAATAAGTTTCTTACATTTATACCTCCTCTGTAGACTCCTCTGAATTATAAGTTTTACTGTTTTTAAAGCATTTTATTTTAATTTATATGATAACATTTTAGTTTAGCTGATAAAATATAAATATTTATATGTGTTTAATCAGTGTTGATAAACGGCGTAAAACTTCTCGCCTCTACTTTTTTTCCGCAGCAATTAGCGGCAAAATTTTGCCTACCAATGAATTTTTTTAGCGGCAAAATGTTCTGTCTTCCGCCTTTCTATTGGCGGCCGCAGCTAGAGTTTTTTTTGGATGCAAAATGTTTTAGAGACTGCCGCCAATACAGAGGCGAAAGCCGTTGGTGACCGCCTCTTAAAGAAATCTTAGTGGCAAAATGATTTGGCCTGAAGTAATAAAAAACATTTTCATGTTAGTTTTTAAGTTGACGAGCAATTTAATTACTAGTATTACAAATTTATATATTAGAGATCGTCCATAAATTTCGCAACGCTAAGTATATTTAAACCAATGATATATTACATAAACTAGATGTCTAACTTGCAGGATATTATTAGACAAAAAATGAAGCCACTTTTTTTTGTTTATAACAATAGTCCGCCATAAAAAGGGCAAAACCTGATTGCGAAGTGTGGAATAAAAGTTAAAGATGCAAGTTAAAAGCTCCCAATAAATTAAAGATATTTCAAAAACAAATTTTAATAATTATAAAAATACTTATAAAAGTTTTTTTATGAGCCTATGTTTATTAAAAAGTATTTTAATATATAAAAATGCTTGTCGTTTTACTTTTCTATTCAGGTCTTTAATCCCTTTTTAATCGAAAATAAATTAAGGAATCATAAATTATTATTTACATAAAAAATTATTACAAGTATTCTAGTTTCCGCTTAACACTAATGCATAAATAGTATTTAAATTTAAAATATATTTACTTCATTTGAGAAAGGAAAAGGAAAAATATTTGTTTACAAATTTAATCCGCCATTTGTAAAAAGGGCAAAAACACTTTTCGGATCGAAGTTAGACATCTAGTTCATAAAATGTATCATTGATTTAAACAAAACATAAGTAGGAAATCTTGAGCTCTTTTACGCAGTGATTTTCATTTAAATTAATTGGCATTTTGGATTTTTTATTTAAAGTAAGGCTTTGCAATGGAAAACTTTTGATCTTTATGTTTTGTTTATTAGTGAAATTCAGCATTGCGCAATTTATTGACCTTATAAATCCTTAACTCTCCCTTTTTTTGTTTTGCTGTTGTTGTTTTTTAACCTAATAACAATAACACAACTTTTTATTCTTCTGTTATATTTATAACTTTTAAATAATACAAAAAATATTGCTCCCAATAAAAATATAATTTATATCAACATAAAAATCTAAAAAATTTAAATTATTAATTTTAAAAATTCACAATGCCTAAAAATTAAAAAAAAAATCATAATTACCTAAAAAAAAAAAAAAAAGTATTCTTTAAAAAAGCTATATATAATTCTTTGGACTCCATCTATCCAAAATTGTGCAATAATTTTAAAATCACCTAAGGTCTTTTTTTAAAAAGTTTATATAGTTCCTTAGATTCCATCAATCCAATAAATCGTGCAATAATTTTAAGTGTCTAAAATGTTTAAAAAAAAAATTTCAAATCCATAAATTAAAAAAAACCAACAAAAAAAAAATAAATTCATTTATTTTCTTCTATCAGTCCATGAAGGCAACTGAGGATAGCATGCACCGATTCTTTTTCCAATTTTGTGAGACTTAATAATAACTGGTTCTTTTCCTAATGTTATTTTATATGAATCATAGCCAAGAAGATGACATACAGTGTAAAGAGCTATCTCGAATTCAGGCGATACACCAATAAGTGTTGAACCAAGTGGTTTGGTATCACCTTTCCAACTGAATTGGATGGACAAAATATGTGGGTTCTAAATAAATAAAGAAATTATTATTTACATCAAAACAATAATATTTTGACAAGGGATTCAGAGTCCTGAAGCTTTTGCCACCATTATACATAAAAACTCCGGGTTCAAAAATCAATTGTTCCTCTAACATAAAAGCAATTTTAGGTTAGAGAAACAATCAATTTTTTTTCCCCAAAAATTTAATTTTACTGCTCTGGTGAAGTTCAAATTTACAAGAACTGTAAATAAATGTTGCTACTCTTATGGTTACCTAAATAGATTTTGTGCTAATTTAACATGCTTTGTAAAAAATATGTTATACTGAAGTATAACATATATGTATATATATGATTCATAATGATTAAGAATCATTAGTCTTTTTTTTTAAATAAATTCGTGTACAAAATGTCACTGACCAGAAATCTTAGCATGCCATGTTATGTATGTGTGTTTATATATATATAACATATATGCATATAAGTATAACAAGCTTTATCACAGTTTTACCAAATTAATAAGTTTAAACTGATTTTAAAAACCTTTAAACTGAAATAAAAATGAGCATTTAACTTTTTTTTTTTATCAAAGAAAAAAACTGTTGACTCCATTGCTACTAGGTCATAGTAGAATTAAAGATCTAGACCGGAATACCAGGATGACCATACCTTTGTTTTGGGATCTGGATTCAGATCTATTTTGTTCGGGTAATTGATTTGCTACTCATAAATTCACACTATATAAAAAAAAAATCAGCAAGAATTAAATGCCATAAAAAAGTTCACATGCAGCACCTCTTATTGAAAAATTGTGGAATTAATTGAAATTAAGAGAAAGTAACATACTTTAAAATTAGTCAAAGACATCACTAAACCTAAATGACATCCCTCTATGATAGCAGTGCTCATAAAAACTGACAAAAAACTTAAATTAATAATTACTGCTACCAACCACGGTAAAAAAAGATTTTGTTACATGGGAGCAAAAGTATATAAGGAAACAGTAGATATAATGTAGATATTCAAAAATAAATGGTAAATTAAAGAAAAACGCAAAGAAATCTGGTAAATAGAAGAAAGTAATCATTTAATACATTGCTTGTAGGTACATTTTGCAGCGCCTTCGCAAGGATAAATAAAATGGTTTATTTGAAATTTAAATTGATATTTTTAAACACTAAAATATAGATGAAATACAGAAAAAACAAACCTCAAGTAAAACAAAGCGCTCAAGTAACAACCCTCAGAAAAAGTACAAGTATGTGCCCCTTGCTTAAGCATCAACTGTTAGAAAACGTACTAGTACATATCCCGCATGCAATGTGTTAATACTAATAAAAAACAAAAAATTAAAAGGAAAATAAATATATAAAAAAAAGACTTGATTGAGCAGTGAAAGAAGAATTGGTATTTAAGAGATTAATTAAACAAAAAAGTAAATTAAAAAAAACTGTAATTTCAAAGAAACTTTGAATCCAAAGTCAATTCAAAAAGGTTGCAGTTAAAGACACAGGTATCTAGCTATCATTAAAGTAAAAGAAGAAGTGCACACATTGAATTACTTTTTATGCTGATGAATTTGTGTACCATTATGGTAAAATGATTTTTTTAACTGTTACATTTTGCAGCATTATACAATTTAAAAGCATTTTTTTTAAACAATTTTAATATGGATTTTTATGAACTTATAACCACTACCCAAGTTTGGGAGTATCTCTTAAAATGCAAAGTAAACGAAACTGCTAAATGCAAAACCTGTAACGTTATTATACTAACCAAAGGAGTCTGCACAATTGTGATGAAAATGCATTTAAAGATAAGACATTAAATAAAAATGCTATCATTACATTTTAAAAAACATTTTATATATACATTTAAATTAAAATATGTTGCTATATGATCAGTAATGTGCACACAAATAAAAGCAATTTATAATCTGGGACTGTGTCTTTAGGATGTCAACTAAAAAATCTGTTGAGATAATAATAGAATGGTTAATTGAACTTAAACTGGAATTTAATAATGATATTGTTATTATAACTACAGATGGCGCACCAATTATGGTTGAATTGGGAGGTTTAATCAAAATGCAATCATCTGCTATGCCCATGCAATCCATTTAGCAGTATGTAATATACTTTATGTAAATACAACTGAGATTTTAGACCAAAACCATAATATTGATAATAGTAATAATGGTAGTGAGGATGGCAGTGAAGAGTCTAATTAAGGTGAACAGCTTGGCTCTATTGAGTTTAAAAATAGTTCTGAAGAACCTGTTATTACAAAAGATAATTTTTCTAAAGAATAACCTGTTAATAATAATGAAATATTGCAAAAGCATATAAAATAAGAATTTGAATATAAACCTAAACTATTTGTATATTTGTAACTACAGATTTTGGATTTTGAAATCATAGGGTAAACTACTTACACTTGTAATTCTTATATCTAACAAGTTTAATTTTTTCTTTTTGTTTTCTGTTCCTGATATGTATTAATTAGTAGAATCTTGTTGATTTAATAATTCAAGTAACTTGTTGTGTTTTTCTAAAGAATAAAATATTGCAAGGCAGTCATTTACATATCTTATATACAATTTTGGTGTATAAAAGTTCATTCCTTCAATCTTTTAAGTTTTTGTTTACAAGTATTGTAAAAATGCCTCTGCAACAATAACCGTAAAAGAAAATCTAATATTGTCGATAATATTGATCCAAACCCAATAGGTATAGAACTCGGTGTAATTGTGATTGCATTTTCACATAAAAAACAGCATCGACTTTTATTATTATTGAATATGTTGACAATCAAAAATCAAAAATTGATTTCAATATGGAATGGAGGGGTACAAAGCTATTACACAATGTAAGACTTGAATTTCAATAGGGCAAATAATCCAAGAGTTTGCTTTATTGACAAATAAAAAAGAGTTTAGTAAACTTGTTTTGTTGTTAGAGTTGGTTGTATTATTTTAACAAGACATTATGAAGAACCATATAGTGGAGTACCAATGGTGGAGACCACTGGTCTTATTGGATCATTTTAAACTGCTTTAGGAGCTTTTAATGCCTGATGATGTAAAATAAAGCTATAATAACGGCTGTCTAAACTAATTAGACTATTACAAAATATTACAAAAATAAAACGCTGTGTTTAATGACTTCATACCTTACTGAAACTAAAGTTCAACATATCATTGAAACAATTAACTTCCCAGGGCTCAAATTAACGCAAAAAAAATGTAATCATGAAAATTTTTTATATATATTTTTTGAAAACCTACTCCCCCTCTGCCTGCCACTTTGCGGTAAAGGAGTTGTGTTAGTATAAAATTGAACATCTTTTGTACATTAGCTTGTGATTATTATTTTTTAACATAATATTTCTCATAACTAAATAATGTCTAATAATATTCTCGTTTTACGGGATTCAAAATAGTTACTGTTATAACTTACGGTTATTGTTATTTATGTTAATTAATTATTTAAGCTATTCAATTAATTTAAGTTACTGCTATAATATTTAGTTGCAGTTATATGGTAATGTGGACGTAACATGTTTTATACTTTTCAATATTACTCTTAGTAACTGTTTTTACTTAACATGATATATAAAAAAGTAAAAATGTAAATATTGCAATATTAAACCACTTTAATTAGTTATAAAAAATATATAATACCCGTGCTGATGATCAAACACATTTTATTTTTAAAAGCGTATTAAATTGTTATTGTAAAAAGCTATATAAAACAACAATAAAACAATACTGTGAAGTTGTTTTGTCGCTATAAAAAATTTGTGTTAATGTAAAACAATTTCGCTATGTTTTTTTATTGCTGTTTTATACATTTTATAACATTAAAAACCTAAAACTTTTTAGGTTTTTAATGTTATAAAATTTTTTAATGTTACTTTGTTTTGTTTTAAACTTTGTTTAAAATAAAACAAAGTAAATAAAATTATTCTAATTTAAAAATGATGAAAACATTATCATCATAAAACTTTCAACTTAAAAATTTTGCAAAAACATGCGTTATCCATAGACCAAGCAAAAAAGATCAAATCAAAAAAACAAGTAAACTCTAAAAAATACTAATACCATGTTCTTTTCATTTATTGCTTCTTGATCTAGTGCACTTAAGGGTTTTTAAGTTGATATTTTCATTAACTTTGTTCGTTCAAATTGTTTTGCAATTAAATAAAGTGAGAGAAAAAAAGTCATATTATATTTCCATAAGTCTGAGTATATATAGATATAGCTTAAATTTTTCGTAAAATACTTTTTGAACAGAATTAAAATAACAAATTTTTTAATTTTAAATTTTTTATAATTTGGTTTTTATTTCAACTGTTTAATGTTTGCAAAAGAATGTTTCTACTTTTAAAACTATATTCAAGAAACAAAAAATAACGACACTTTTTTCAAGAAACAAAAAATGTTTAACTATTAAAAATGTTTACAATTCAAACAAACACTTTTTCTTCACTTGCACTATCTTCTAAAACTGATATTTTTAATGTACCTAGATTTATGTTTGATTTTGAGGAATGATTTTTGCAATGCCACTAGGTATTACGAACTTCACTGCAGTTTCCATTCAATTAAATTTATAATCATTGTAAGCAAGTACTAAAAACTCACAAAATTCTTTTAAATTTTTCAAAATTTTTTCAAAATTTCCAATTTAAGATTATCTGAATAAGAGATTTTAAGAAGACTAAAATTCTTTTGTTCAAATCAGTGATGCTAATTCGGTGTCCAGAGTCCAGAAATCCCTGTTTTTACATTGAGTCCTGAGTCCAGCCCGTCATAAAAATTGTTGGTACGCTGGGACTTTGGGCATTTTTTAATTTTATATCAGCATTTAAATGTTTCATAACAAACCATTATTAACTTTTAAAACTTTATTATTTTAAAATTTTAAGTCAACAACTATGTAACTTTAAACCAGTAAAAGCACGTATTGAATTACGCTGCATATGGCAAGCCCTCTGGCATATAAGTTATTCAAAAATATGCAGTGTATTTATGGCATACATTGCCTATAGCATACATTGCTTTTAAAGAATATAAGAGGCGAATTACAGCATATGCAGTGTACAAAACCTTTGGTGTACACTGATAGCTAGATGCCAAATTATACAAAGGCACAAATATTTAAACAATCAAACCTGCATTGATGTTAAAGTGAAAGTGTTTTACTAAGCCATTTTTCTAATAAATTTTGTTTAAACTAATAGATATGGTTTTACTGATATGAAAGTATGAAAGTCATATTTTAAAATATATATGTTGTTAACTTACCTATTAAGCTTTTTTAAACACAGTATCATTTTACAAATATAGCAATTGATATCTATTAAATCTGTCTGAGCACATCGTTAAAATAAAGTTTGTAATAGTTTTTGAGTTGCTGCAATTTATCATTTATGTTAAATAAAAAATGCATTTTGAAATTTTGGTTTAAATACACATTTAATTTATAAGTTATTATAATAACAATTTTAATACCTATTTTTTGTGAGTTAACTAATTATATAAATTTGGGTATCAAATAAGAGAAGACTGCTGTGCAGAGAAACAAGTTGAACACGGTATTCGAATTCGAAACTTGCTTATTAGGTAAGCACTCTACCACTACACCACTACTGCATGTAAATTTGAAGTTAACATACCCGTTATGTAAAGTATATTATAAAAGTATAAAAAAATAATAATTCATCCGGAGTCCAAGGAATCCCTATTTTTTTACCCTGTAGTACCGCAACCCTTAAAAATTGATACAACTTGGCATCCCTGGTTCAAATAGACTTCTTTTTAAAATGAATTCCTAAAAAAAACTTGAGTATTTATAGATAATGTTTACACTTGATATCGCTATAAATAAATGAAAGTATAAAAAGAATGGTATTGCATTTTTCACGCTCTATTCAAAATTCCTTGTTAAAATAATTTTTAGCTTATTATGTGTCAACAACATATAAGGTATAAATAGAAACATTTCTATGGATAACTTTTGTAAGTAAATGTTTTTGAGTATATTAGGTAAATTTAATAGTTTAGTAACTTAACTGTGATGTACTTTACCCATAAAGTAAATCACACTAAATTTAACTTTAAAATAAAAGTAGGACATTATTGGTTTCCACACATAGACTTTAAGTAATTAAAATTCAAAAGCACTTTATGTTGAATGAAAATCTCAGTGCAAGAAACTTGCTTATTAGGTAAGCACTCTACCACTACACCACTACTGCATGTAAATTTGAAGTTAACATACCCGTTATGTAAAGTATATTATAAAAGTATAAAAAAATAATAATTCATCCGGAGTCCAAGGAATCCCTATTTTTTTACCCTGTAGTACCGCAACCCTTAAAAATTGATACAACTTGGCATCCCTGGTTCAAATAGACTTCTTTTTAAAATGAATTCCTAAAAAAAACTTGAGTATTTATAGATAATGTTTACACTTGATATCGCTATAAATAAATGAAAGTATAAAAAGAATGGTATTGCATTTTTCACGCTCTATTCAAAATTCCTTGTTAAAATAATTTTTAGCTTATTATGTGTCAACAACATATAAGGTATAAATAGAAACATTTCTATGGATAACTTTTGTAAGTAAATGTTTTTGAGTATATTAGGTAAATTTAATAGTTTAGTAACTTAACTGTGATGTACTTTACCCATAAAGTAAATCACACTAAATTTAACTTTAAAATAAAAGTAGGACATTATTGGTTTCCACACATAGACTTTAAGTAATTAAAATTCAAAAGCACTTTATGTTGAATGAAAATCTCAGTGCAAGAGAGTATATGATGATACTTCTATTTAAAAGTTGAATTTAGCGCAACATACTTTATGATTAAAATCTTTGAAAAAAACATTCTACATTTTTTAGAATGTTCCCCCTCCCCTAATGAAAAAAAATAAAATAAAAAAATAAAATAAAAATCGCAAAAATATTTTTGTAGAAAAAACTAATTGCAGCGAACGAAAAGTAATTGCAATTTACAATCACAATCGCAATACGCTTAATTCGAGCCCTGCTTCTAAACATATTTAAATCAAAATAATCAAAGTAATACATTATTTAGGTATAACATGTGTTTCTTCACTATTTCGTAAATTTGGTAGTGATGTTATTTTCATCCTATTTTACAGTATCAATATTTTTTTATATCTATTTTGTAATTATCATAAGTTTTGTATGTATATTGTTTTTATTGTAATTAATACAAAAATCTAACCTTGCTACTAGACATAAAACCTTTGTAATCAACATTTCCAGCTTTTTCTTGAAGATAAAACTGAATCCAGTTATGAAAACCAATAACTTCTTTTTGTCCTCTAGTTTCACCAACAAAGACATGTTCAAACCCTGATGAGTCATTCTCTCTGTAATACATGTTTATTTCAATATTAACAACACACACACACATATATATATGTATACATACATACATATACATATATATATATATATATATATATATATATATATATATATATATATATATATATTATATATATATATATATATATAAATATATATATATAGTTTCTATAGTTGCATTTGGGAGTACGGAAGGAAAAAAATGATTCTTATGCCAACAAACACGTCACTTTTAATTACTTTTGACTTTCATCCAACATTTGTGTGTTGTCAGAAAGTAAAAACCATTAATTTAATTACAAATGAATTGTTTTTTAAAAAAACCGCAAAAACGCAAATTTAATTGACCAGAATGTTTTTAAAAACATTCTGAATGTTTTTAAAACATTCTGAATGTTTTTAAAACATTCTGAATGTTTTTAAAACATTCTGAATGTTTTTAAAACATTCTGAATGTTTTTAAAACATTCTGAATGTTTTTAAAACATTCTGAATGTTTTTAAAACATTCTGAATGTTTAAAAAACATTCTGAATGTTTTTAACAATATAAAGAATGTTTTTATTTCTATTTTTTTTAATAAAATGTTTTTATTTTTATTTTTTTTAATAAAATGTTTTAATTTTTATTTTTTTAACTGTAAATCATAGATGGAGTGTTGCCTCATCGATTATCTTATAGCCTGACTCGCAACAAAGTGCTGCTACATCAACTGACAAATAGCCTGACTCGCAACGGAGTGCTGATATGTCGACTGACAAATAGCCTGACTCGCAACAGAGTGCTGCTACATCGACTGAGGGTTTGGTTGGGGAAGGCAGTCTATCAAGTAATAAAAAAAATTCCGGTATTGCATTTTAATTTTTACATTTTGTCAACAAAATACAGAAAAACTTTCTGACAACCAGTTAGGAGTTATATATATATATATATATATATATATATATATATATATATATATATATATATATATATATATATATATATATATATATATATATATATATATATATATATATATATATATATGTATATATATACACACACACACACACATATATATATATATATAACACTCAGTATTTGGCCAACTCTGTAAATTTCCAGAAAGTCAATTGCCTACAAAAGCAGAAGCCTTTTGTAGGCAATTGACTTTCTGGAAATTTACAGAGTTGAAAAAAAACAACTGTTGAAAAAAAACAAAACTGTCTCACAATCCTTAGAATCTGAAGAACCATCAATCAGAGACGTAAATAAGGTAGCAGCTGATGATTTGGTAAAAATATGGTCAAGGGCAGGGTTGCCAACGATATTATATAAAAGCATTCTAAAAAGCTTAGATAAATTGGT
The DNA here is from genome assembly GCF_038396675.1 of Hydra vulgaris. NCBI lineage: Eukaryota > Metazoa > Cnidaria > Hydrozoa > Anthoathecata > Hydridae > Hydra > Hydra vulgaris. Next base: position 63,317,225 of record NC_088931.1, on the reverse strand, counting down.
TACTGATATAAAACAATAAAAAGAGAAATTCATCTACATTTAAGTGCCAACTTGGTTCATTCAATAAGGTATTTGACATTTGTCCTTGCAAATATGTTAACCGTGGTATCAGGGACCGGTCAAACTGCCATTGTTCTATGAAAGTTCCTTTTAAGGAATGGGAGTTTTGGCTTGATTTTAAGGAATAGGAGTTTTGGCCAGATTGACAAAGAAGAAACAGAACGACTCCAAAAAATTTTTAAAGAACGGGAAATTAACTTTGGAAAAAAGAACGCAGAAACATGCCAAGCTTCATCATTGACAATAACTCTTTCCTGCAAAAGCAATAAAGAAAGCAGTTGTTGTGATGATAATGAGGAATATGATGAAGCTACTGTTTCAGAAAATCTCATACAGTGGACATGATCCCAAATATCGCAATGTATTTCAGTACAAAGAACTCTGTCAAATTACGGTACGAACGGGGGTTAGCAACCAAGATGCATGCAAAATTGTTAACGCTTGCTTAAAAGATATATCATTCGATTCACCACAATACATATTAGATCCAGCAAAATTAAGAAGACAAAAAAATCTGTGGCGACAAAAAGATGTTGAAGAACATGCAGAACTAACCACAGAAATTATTGAAATTGGTTTTGATTGTCATATAGACAAATCCTTAAGGTTAGTGGAACAAGACGATGGTAAAATTAGCAGGGCCACTTCCATCAAAGAAGATCATTACGTTTTCTGCTCATATCCTAACAGTGTCTACTTTGATCGCATTTGTCCACAAAGTTGTAAAGCAGTTGATGTTGCAAAATAAATTATTTCAGTTTTAAATGACAGAAATTCTTTTGTGACTTGACAAAGTGTTGTTTGTGATGGAACCAATGTAAACAAAGGCTGGAAAAATGGTATCATTCGTTTACTTCAAACTCGTATTGGCAAACCTCTTCAATGGTTTATTTGTTTGCTTCATTTGATTGAACTGCCTCTCAGAGCAATTTTCACTGAACTTGATGGCAGTACATCTGGTCCTACTGTATTCAAAGGCATTCTTGGTGAACAACTATCTTTTGATGTTCATTTTCTACCGATAGTTGACTTCGCCAGTTTAAATGGAGTACTCATTAAAATGTCTGATGAGGTCATTCATGATCTCAATAAAGATCAGAAATACTTACTTAAAGCAGGCAATGCTGTTATCCAAGGATTCCAAAATTTAAATGTAGAAACGTAGAAGTATTTCACAAATACTCCTCCCGGAAATCTCAATCATGCCAGGTGGCTCACATTTGCCAATCGCCTGTTTCAGTAATACATGTTGACCATAAAACTCACAATAAGTCTGATAAAAATTGTTGATTACATCATTAAAGTTTACTGTTTCTTTTGGTTTTTAATCAAGAGAAATAGGAAATGCGTTGAAGGAGCTCGAAATTTTTTCATGATTATGAAATGTATTCGTAGTCTTAATCATCCTGATTATATCTGACAATAGCAATTGTCCAGAAAGTATTACAAAGAAACTGTTATTTTGCTCATCCTGAAAGTGTTTTGTTGTCAGCCACCAAAGATGAGACAGGAAAAAAGCGGTCGATACAGCAAAGAAAATTATTTCATGTGGAAGAGAAGATAATACTGATGGGGTACGTGTTTTCTCTCCAAAAAAAATTTCTCTCAATTTTCATGCTTCCTCATATTTAGAAATGATCGACTGGTCAAATGTTGATATCTCTCCTCCTTCCAAGTGAACAATGAAGATCTCTTAATCAATGTTACAAATGACACTCTTCAAGTTCCTGATATTCCATGCCATTCTTAAAATGTTGAATATTTGGTCAAAGAAGTATCTAGAGTATCCAAGATCGTCAAAACCTATGAAAAACGTCAGGGAATGCTTGTTTCCACTTCAAACTCCAAACTTAAATATCCAAATTCGACCGTAAAAAGGACTTTAAATAAGGATTAGTAAAAAACACTTATCTAACTTTTATCTTCGACTTGAAGTTTCACCATTGCTGGATCATCAGGAAGACTCTTCCTGATGATCCAGCAATAAAAAAACAGAGCAATAATTAATTAGTAAAAAACACTTATCTAACTTTTATCTTCGACTTGAAGTTTCACCATTGCTGGATCATCAGGAAGACTCTTCTTTGATTAATTATTACAAATTACATCTTATGAAGAATTTATTTTTTATAATTAAAAGAAAAACAACTTCTTTTATGGTTATAACTTTATTATTAACTTTTTTGCTTGAATTTATGCTTGAAGCAATATAGCTTTTGCAATGTCTTTATTTATATTTATAAGTTTTATTTTGCAAAAAATAATAGTTTAGAAAAATAATACTTATGTATAAACCCCGATTTTTAAAGTCTGTGTTTGTTTAAATTATTTTCCTTGAAAAGTCTAACATCATAGTAGGCTGTGATCACCATCCTAACATGAATATTTATGAATTTATTGTTTCATATCTAGCTATTCTATTTGAAAAAACTCTCTTTATAATGGGTGATTTTAATATAGATTTCATTAAGCAAACTCAGATAATTTAATCTCAAAGTATTTGAACACCATTGCTTCAATGCAATATTCTTCTTTGAAACTTCAAAAAATTAAATAGTGAAGAATTCAGGAATGATTACTTGATATTCAACTTGGATAAAGTAATCAAAGTTTCTAATGATAATACAAATAAATCATATGAAGATTTCCAATGATAATACAAATAAATCAAAAGAAGATCACTAACTTTAACTCTCTAGACAAGCACACACCGCTAAAACACTAAGTAATCGTGGCTTAACTCGGAGCCTTAAACCATGGATTACTTCAGCAATTTTAACCTCGATAAAAAAACAAAAAACAATATATTAAAGAAGTTCCTTAAAACAAAAAATCTTCATGACAAATTAACTTTTGAAAAAACTTACAATTAGAAATTTACTTATTATAACACTTATTCGAAGAAGCAAAAAGAATCAATTTTCTAACTACTTTACTACCAATAGCAATAGTTTGAGAGCAACGTGGAAGGGTATTATAACTCTTTTGAATATACGTTCGGATGATATCTCATATCCATCTTGAATATCTTCAAACAACACCATTATAAATTGTCCAGTTAAAATCTCTTAAATTTTAAACTTCTCTTTTATTTCAATCATTGAAGAACTTCAAAAAAATATTCATTTATCCCATACTGACTTCCATAAGTATTTAAAAACATTAAACTCTTACTCTCTTTTCATTAAACCTATTGAAAAAAATGAAATAATATTTATTGTTTATTTACTTATATAGTTATTCTTTCTCTAAATGATGGCAAGACTTCTGCTCCAACCTTAGCTATTTAACTTTTATTCTAAAACTTCTTGCTAATGATATTTCTTCAGTACTTTCTAAACTATTTAATCTCTCATTCACTACTTGTATATTCCCTAATATTTTAAAAACTGCATCTGTTAAACCAATCCATAAAAAGAACTCAAAACTTGACTGGAATAACTATAGACCAATATCATTATTATCAAATATCAGCAAAATTATTGAAAAACTAATGTATTCTCGTATCTACCGCTTTCTTGATAATTCTAAGTGTCTCTACGGCCGCCAGTTTAGATTTCATTTAAAACGCTCTAATTACCATGCACTATTAGCATTACTGAAATTATTTGTGCTGCGAATGATAGTGGTTCTTTTGCTTGTGGCATCTTTATTGATCTTTAAAAAGCATTACAGTTGACCATGAGATTTTAATTGAAAATTTGTACCACTATGGTATATGGGGTATCGCTAATGATTGGTTTTCATACTATATTAAAAATCGTACTTAGTTTGTCTCAATTAATGACCTTCAATCCACAAGTAAAGTTATTAAGTATGGTGTCCCACAGGGTTCTGTTCTAGGGCATTTACTGTTTTAAATATATATTAACGATCTGTTTCACTCTTTAAATAATTAGATTGTTCATCATTTTGCTGACAACACTAATCTTCTATGCATAAATAAATCACTCGCGCAGCTTTTTAAAAAAGTTAATTCAGATCACCATAGTAATCGTCTTTCTCTAAATATCAATAAAACTGCATTCATTATTTTTCATCCTCCAAGATTGATAGTGATAATGTGAAAATTAGAGTTTAAGGTAAAAGACTTTTTCCATCTAAATATATAAAATACCTTGGGCTATTTCTTGACAAAAACCTATTATAGTACTATCAACTAATTCAATTAATTAAAAAACTCTCACATGCCAATAGTATGTTGTCATTAATACAACACTATGTTCCCCAATATATTTTAACATCAATTTACTATTCCTCACATCTAAGTTATTGTTGCACTGTTTGGGGTCAAAAAGGTAGTTTTCTATTATATCGTATAAACAGTTTACAATGCACTTTCATAAGAATTATGACATTTTCTCCTTTACAATCTAATATTCAAAATAGGTTTTCTGAATTAAAAACTCTTAAATTTCAAGATCTTGTAAAGCTTTACAATTGTCTCTTTGTGTTTGATTTTATTCAAAATAAACTACCAAACTTGTTTAATAATTTTTTTATTAAAACAAGGACACACAAATATTACACTTGAAATACTGAAAATTTTAACTTGCACACTTCCTTTTTCAACACTATCAAATATAGCAAGCTTCTATAAAACATCAATGTATTTCTCACTGGAACCAAATAATACCATTCATATAAAAAAAAAGATTTTAACTAAATACCCTTTTATTACTAACATTTTTCTTCTTAATCGAAACCTTGAAAATTTTTAAATGAATATTAATTTAATCTTTTATTACTATTGCTTTTTTTAAATTACTGTATTTATAAAACTACTACTTTTATTTTATACTATCTTTTTTAACTCTACTACTAATATTACTATTATCATTAGTTTACCATAGTTTTAGAAATCTTATTAATATTATTTATAATGATAGTGATAGTGATTCCATTGCAATGGAATTACAATGCATTGTAGTAATAGTTTTATGGTTATTGTCCTAATTTTTGCTAATGTTATGTTGATTTTAATAATTTCTGTCATAGTTATAAACTTTACCATAATTATTTTTACCATAGTTTTATCATTAGTTATAATTTTTAGTAAAGTTACCATGTTATAGTTACTATTTGTAATATTTTTCTATTCATATTATTATTATTATTATTATTATTATTATTATTATTGTTATTATTATTATTATTATTATTATTATTATTATTATTATTATTATTATTATTATTATTATTGTTATTATATTAATATTGCAATTATCTAATATTATTAGTGCTTTATTTTATTTTATTTTCCTTTTTTTTTTTCCTCTTTATTTTATTTTAAATTCTTACTATGTTTTATAGTTGTTTTTTTTTTTTTTTAGGTCTCACTCCATTGACTTGCTTTTAACTATATGAGTGACACCTAACCTTATTTATGTGAGTTTATAAAATATTATTGTAAATTTTCATATTTTATAGTTAAATAAGTGGATTAATTGAACTATGCTAAAATTCCTTATAAAAATTTTGAAAAAATTATAACTATTTTATTTTATTAAATGCTCATTAAAAAACTTAAGAAGTGTATTTACCTGACTCCACAAACTTATTAATTTAAGAAATAAAAGACTCTTTTTAATAAAAATAGGTTTAAAAAATGAATCCACAAATCAGGACACCATTTTATTCAGATATATAATTGAAAAATAACTGAAAATTTATTTACAAAAAAATTACCTTGACCCTTTTGATCTTTTATAAAGTTGAAACCAAAGATTATAAAAATCATGTTTAAATTTTATTAAATCTTGATCAGCTTTTCCTTTGTATTTCAAAAATTTGTAAGCATGATCCATTACTTTGGTATTAAAAACCAAATCTATGAAAGTCCAATTTTCTTTTTCTTCTTGTGGAGTAACTGTTTCTGCAACACCAGTTGCACTCTCATAATTATCCAAAAGTGCAATAAATGCTGTTCAAAAATGTAAATATGATTATATTTTGAATTATAGAACAAATTACTAGTATCAACCAATAATCATAAAAAACACAAATACACATACTTTTTAAATTGATTTCCTCTCACTGATATATTTGAGGTTAAAAAGAATATCAAAATATTATGTTTAATTTAGATTCATTCTTTTTATTTGAATTTTTAAAGCAAATCAATAAAATTTCATATTTGACATGTTTTATGAGATACATAATATAGATTCATAGGGGAGATTTGGGACACATGATCCTCATAGGGAGCTTTACACCCTTTGCCTTGCTGACTGGTCCAAATTTCTTGTTGTTCTTGTAATTTTTTGAGTGAGATGCGGCAAAGATTTTTCTAACCTTGTTGTTTTTGACAATTATGAATCAATTAATTTTTGTAGAGATAATGGGATTCATGTTTTGACTATTCCACATAATATTTCAAAAACTACAGCATTTGGATCTCATAACATTTGGGTTAATGAAATCATATTTTAACACAGCATGTGATAACTGGACGGTCTCCCATCCTGGGTGTCCACTAACTATATATGATTTAGCTCATAAGCGACAAACAGGGAAAGTTGTATCTATGGCTGCTGCTGTAACCTGCCCTGAAACTAATGCTTAAGAATCCACATCTATTTCTACACCTCTACCAATAACAAATAGTGATGGGGAATTGAGCTCAATAAATATTATGAATATAGAATGTTAACACATAATGCACACAGGAAGTACTAAACTAAGTCCAATCACAAATTATGAGGAATCTAACTCTAATACTACTGAACCATTTCTTCGATATCAGCATTTGTAAGTCCTGCTGTTATAAGATCCTTCTTAAAGGCAAGTCCAAGAAAAGGCATCACAAGAGGAACAAAGGTGGCACCAAAATTTTGAAAGAAACACCAGAAAAACTAGCAACTGAAAACCAGTGGAGAGCAAGACAGCTAACAAAAAAATATTAACAAAGTTTAAGCAAAGTCAATGAAATGTAATTTTAATTTAAAAGATGAACAAAATACATCATCAGAGGATAAGCAAATACTTTCATTGGCTGAGTCAGATTTAAGTCTTTCAAATCAAAGTGATTTCCATCTCAAGTCAGGTGAAGAGACTGAAGTTTAAGATTACATCAGTGATACTATAGTTAAAGGAGACTAAACAAATTTTTAATTTCATTTCACAAAAAAATGTTGTTCAAAGATATGTTGGACAAATAATTAGTGAATCTGAAACAGGATATGACATCAAATTTTCCCCAAAAATTAATGATAAATTTTTTAAGTGACCTATTAATTTCAAAATACAAAAAAAATGACCTGCTCCAAAACTGAAGTCGTCATCAAAGAGAACCATTGAGTTTTCAAATTCACTAAAAGAGTTTAATTTTGAGTAAATGAATACTATAATTAAAAAGATAATACTAGTATGTGTTTATTGCTTTGTTATTTATTTATTCTGTTATTAAAGTTGATTTAAGTTATAAGGGACTTAAATAGAAATTTCATTGTGATAATAAATTATTTAAATGAATCTTATTATATCTCTTTAAATTATATAAAATACTATATTGTTGATTTTATAACATTTTATAATTGTAATAATATCAACTTGATTAAATAAATGTAAGATGAGGGGTGATTATTAGGGTATGGGTTAGAGTTATTATAAATCAACCGTTGATTAAACAAATGTTTAACTTGTTTAACCAATAGCTGATTAAATTAAACTTAATTTGTTTAATTAGCCATTGTAAGACAATAGCGTTTAAGATAATAAAATGCTATTTTATATAATTTTTAGAATGTTATGTCAATTTATTTAAAAAACAAAAAACAAAGTGAATATAGAGACTAGATTTATGTTAAAAAGACTTTTAAACCTTATAGGAGTTGTACTATGTCTCCCATAATTAAAGGACACATGTTCCTCGCTAAATAAGTCAACTATAGGGTGGAGATCATGTCTTCCATACATATGGGGGACTTGATACAATTCTTTTTATTTATTAATTTATTTTTAACTATTTTAAATATATAAATTTTTTATTAATTATATAATGTTTTCATTTTTTACTAACCTTTATATGTAGGTCGTTCAAAAGCCTTTGGGTCAACTTTAGAAAATAGGGGTTTTGCTGCATTATCGGGTCCATCATAAGAAAACTTTGTTTTACCTTGCAAGTCCAATACATAATGTTCATTAGGATTTAAACGGTTTTCATCAAGTTCCCAGAGTTGCTCAGCAAAAGCAGTTAATGCTTTATCCTCAAATGGCTCCCTATAAATAAATAAGTATATTCATTTTGACTCCAACTTTTAGCTAATTTTTATTGGTATTATTAAATTTGTAAGTCTACATTTATCTTAACTTTCATGCAATTTCATTCGTTATTTCTCTATATTGTTAGTCAGTTATTTGCCTTATTAAACTCGGTTTAAAAAAAAAACTTTTGGATAAGCAAATTAAGCTTTCATTTGTGTATCCAAAAGAAATTTTTTATAAAAATTATTTCATTATTAATTTCTTTGATAATTTACAAGAAATCTTAGTTATGGAAATATTGTTTTTATTTTTTATCACACAACCTTAAATCTCAAAATTATGAGTCTTCATTTCTTAACACTTGCTAATTTATATCGTCTTGTGTTCCTAATTTGTATGCATTATTCTTCTTTTTTTTCTTTATAAACTATCATGTTTGTACATGCTGAATCCAGTTACCTGGGTGTTTACATTATAAGTATGAATGTATATCGCACTTTAAGTTTCCCTGATAGACACTCAGTATTCCAAACATATTACGAAGATCCACATACTTTAATTTCTTTTAATTTAACAATAATTATCCAAGTGATCATCATTTTTTCTGAAGATTGCATATGATTTATGTTCACAACTTTTAATCCTCATATTTTATAGCCTAATATCATAACACATACAGAATGTATTAGACATGCTATGATAAGTTTTTCTTTGATTTTCTAAGGTGCAGGAATTTAATTAGGCAAATATAAGTCTTCATTTCATAGTTTATCTCTTTCTCCTTTTTTCACTCACTTTAAAACTACTCCCACTTTATTGTGAGTATTTTTTTAAAATATATAAGCAATCAAGCTTATAAAGCATCTCTTCTACGCATTCCTAAAATCAACAAGATGCTGTTTTTTATATTAGGGTTTTCCTTGAGAAATTTTTTCCTATAAAAAAACCTTATATAAAAGTGTGTATGCATTTACAAAAAAAAGGAACTCATTTTCAATGATTGTCATTTATTATTTATCCCAAATCATTGCTTGGTTCAGTACAGTCAAAAATTTATAAAAAAAACTAAAGCATAAAATCATGAAATAATCTAACTCTTCATCTTACATCTTGGAACTTTATTTCAGAATTTAAAAAATTTTTAAATTCTGCAATTCAGTCTGCCTATTTGTTGGAGATATACTGTTTGTAAAATATAAGGAGTAATTGCATTAATACCTCAATTCATAAATTATCTTATGGACTGAGACAATTCTTGAATAGAGTGGATGTTACTGGTAGTAGATTGAAGTTTTGAAGTGATGTTTTTCTTATTAATGGGGAGAAAGAAAGTTTTTAAATTCAGTTTAAGTTGTTTTCCATAAATTATCCATACTAATTATTTGTTACTATTATTATTATTGCTACTTATATTTATTAATACTGTTCTAATAATTATTATTTTAATTTATTTATTACTGCTATTATTAATATTATTGTCATTAATAATTTTTACTACTAGAATTCAATACTAGTAGTAAAAATTAGTAATAACATTAATATTATTACTAGTTAAAAATAATATATTGTTATTAATACTATTATTATTATTATCTATATTATAGTTAGCTATCATTATTATTATTATATATCATTAGCATTATTTCTATCCTTTTTATGTTTGCTACTCTAATTATTGTTATTATGTTGTGTAATAAAGGTTTTGAATCGTACTTATATTTCTTATAAAAATCCTCGAATGCAACAATTCTTTGAAATATAATTAATTTGATTTGATATTATCATTAACAACTTCTTTAAGGTTCTAACTTTTCTGTTTCAGGATAATTATTAGGTATAGTTAAAACGATAGAATTTCTAGCAATACCCTGCTAACCTCTAACTTGGCACTGTTTAGTGCAGTTTTTTCTAGAATTTAACAGTTTAATAGCAGTTTTTTTTTTTTTAAAAAAAAGGCTTTTTTTTCAAGTTTTTTTCCATGTTTGCCAAACTTATCATCGTATAATTGTACCGATAGCAATTCTGTTTAACTAGAATTTTAAAGTATTTATATATTTAAAATTATGTATTTGTATGATAAAAAATGTTATAAAACCTCACACATGATCTCGATTCATACTTGCTTTATTATCTGAATATGCTATAACTGCTATTATAACAAGAACTAAAGCAATGCCAAGCCCACTTAACCGATAAAACGATTCTTTGCGCGCATAGACAACCTTAGGATTTTTGCCAGACATTGCAAAGAATATAAGACAAAGGATTTAGGAAGTGACGACTTATCTTTGAATGAACGTCTTTTTTATTGGTCAACAAAAAAAAATCTTTTTTATTTATCAACAAAAGTTTTTTTTTTACAAACATAGCGGCGCTTCGAATGACGCACACATGCACAATAATGGTTGGTCGTTAGATCTAGAAAAACTTGAGAAAAAACTTTGGCTTATCAAAGCGCGTTTTGAGAAGTAAAAATAAATCTATTAAAATGCGGATATGATATTAAGATGTTCAACCGTTTAAACATTTTTTAATTTTAACCGATTTATGAGGTTTTCAATTTAAACCGTTTTAACCGTCAAGCACCCGTAACACAGCGTTGACGTCAGAAACAAGAGGTATGTTCCTCTTGATCATGTTCAATGCATGCTCAAAAATGGCCTATTTAAATTACATGGCCTGATTTGTTGCATTTTCCGTAAAAAACTAAGTGACCAGTTTTTTTTACGGCTTATGTATAAAAGCTTGAGTTCTTGTTATGGATTAGAGTCGTCTTTGCACTATAAATGTTTTATTCTTGTAAAATAAAGACTATAAAATACTTTATTAAAATGGTTAGATAATAGTTGGATTTTCTTTGAATAATTACTTTGTGTTTTGCTGGATTTTCGCTAACTGATTGCTTGCTTCATTTATTCCAATAACACAGAATACTGAGATAGGCTTTCAGGTAGCTATATCAACATATATCAACATGCTACTAATAATAACCTTACATTTTGCTAAAACTACCCACAACTCTCCGATGGAAATAGCTTTAAAAAAATAAATAAAGGTTTGTAATTTTGTATTTATTATAAATTCAATTATTAGGAATAAAACATAGATTTTTCTTAGGAATATTAACACTGTAAAACAATGTTTTGCGATGTAAACACTCTATAATGCTGTATGTTTCAAACATGCAACAACTAAAATGCAACAAATCAGGTCATGTCAACTGTTTTTAAGTCAATGGCTGTAATAAAATTCTTTATTTTTCATTGTCTTATAAAGGCTATATCTTACCTAAATGGTTTCGCAGTGGTGAAAATTATAAATTAAAAACTGTAGTATGTTAAAAAAACATTGACAAAAACTGTGTATTAAGTGATTGCCTGCTTCATGTAGGTATGATTTGCAATAAGCAGTCTAATATCAAAGTGGTGAATAATTTGGAAAAGATTGTGAAAATAATCTCCATAGAGAAGTTGTTTTTATTTTTATGATTTTAGGGTTTCAAAAATGTATTTTTATGCTGCGAAATCTTTTTTTATGTTTGAAAAAAGGAATCGATCAGTGTATTATCTCAATTCACCAAATTAAATTTAAAATAAAAGCTGTTGTTACCGATAACCCTTCTAACAATGTTAATACATTTTCATTGTTTTATAAAGCATTTACTGGAGATAGAAAACTATTTATCATCCAGTTTATTAAAGGAGTATTTAAAACGTACTTGTTATATAATACAATCCGTTTTATGAAAAATGTAGGAAACAACTTGTTGAATAAGCAGGAGATCCAGGTTCGAAACGAGCTCTGGACAAATTTTCGCGTCACAGTAAGGAAGGAGGCGTAAACTTCCCGGTTAAATGCACCTCCGTGGTGCTCTGTGACAAGACCGTTAGGACTTCTTGGGGCACCTAAAAATAAAAATAAAAACAAAAAAAAAACAAAAAGAATGCAAAAAAAATATTTTTCCCTTTTTTTTTATTTGATTGTTCCAGAGACTAAGTTGAAGTTACTGCTGGTTACATAGCAGGGAATATATTTCATAAAGTTTATTAAAAGAATAATTACTGAATAGGAATTAAAAAAAAGAGCAGAAAAATTAATTATCAAGTCACTTATCTTGGAAACAGCACTTGGAAAAAAATTTCAAAGACCAAATAAATATTCCTAGTTAAAAATATTTCTTTTAATTTTAATTATAATAATTCCAAAATTACAAACCTTTAATTTTATTTTCAATGGAGAGTATCAGGCAATCTTAGCAAAATGTAAGTTTATTTTAAGTAGCATGTTGATAACTATCTGAAAACTTATTTCAGTATTCTATGTTATTGGAATAAACTGAAGCAGGCAATCAGTTAGCAAAAAATTCAGCACAAAATAATGTAAGTACTCAAAGAAAATCTAACTGTTAGTTTACCATTTTAATAAAATAAGAATAAAACATTTATAGTGCAAACACGACTTTTAACTTTAACAGGAACTCATGCTTTTATACATAATCCGTAAAAAAAACTGGTCACTTAATTTTTTTTCCGGAAAATGCGACAAATCAGGCCATTTAAGTAGGCCATGATTAAGAATGAAAGCACCATCAGAAATAAAGGCGTTGTGAACTTTCTCGTTAAATTTTTTTCGAGTCAAGTCTTCAGAGCACTGCGGGAGAGCACTTGACCCAGATCTCTAAAGCACTGCAGACTTGTCCCAAATCTGGGACAAGGTCATCTTGAAGCAAAAAAAACTAGTTTTAGTTTTGAACGATTATAGACATTCAAATGCAACCGATTTGATATGTTTTAATATGAAATCCATAAATTTTCAACTTTTTTGCTGTGTTACCTAGTAATACATAGTGCTATCATATATTCTATGATAATAGTGCAATCTTGTAACTTTCTGGAAATCTTTACTAATATTTAAAATATTATTAAAAAAAAAAAGTATACTGCTGAAACTTATGTTCCGAGGAATTAAAGTTTATGCGTGATTCCGTTTCAAACTTAATTTGATATTAGATATTTTTAACTTTAACATTACTAATGAATATCGGTTAGAATTAAATAAGAATAAAATGGAGGCTGCCAGTTTTATTATTATGAAAATAATAGAAAAAGCATATACGAGTTTTCGTGCGTGATTTTTTGGAAATGCCCAAATATGATAAATGATAATGAAAAAACAAAAGTGTTAGGACATACTTTTGCCAAAACATAGTAAATAAACGCAAGTTAAATGAATAAACGCAAATAAACGACTATGCTTAGATTGACATTTTGAGTTAAGCAAGAAAAACCTGTACACACATTGACTTTTCTAGCTCTTAAATAATAAAGACACAATATGGATAAATCTAAAAAAATAAAAGCGTAAATGCTTAAAACTTTTTAGTGGGTTTTTTCATGTAAAACTACTTTTTAATCTTCCCAGTAAACACAGATTGGTTCAGAACTGGTCAATATTTAATCGAAATCGGTCGAAAAATAGATATAGCGTTTAGCGACCTATTATTGTCTAAAAATCGACGCTTGATTTAAAATGCATATTTCAAACTTTTTTATATATATGTTTACTAAACGTCGATCTAACGTTTAGAATATCGACTTACATTAGTCAATATTGTAAACCTTTAATCGACTTTAATTAAACGTAAAATTTATAGATTTAAAATCTACGCTTTAAATCTTTTAATTTATACGTTTATTAAACGTCAATCAAACGTTTACAATATTAACTAATATAAGTTGTTATTCTAAACGTTTGATCGACGTTTAATAAACGTTTATTATATTATAATATAGTAATATAGCCATTGGTCAGAAGACTCATATAATAGCTTAAGTCACGCGGTTTAAATAGGCATGATTAAAACAAAATAGAAAAAAATTATTAAAAAATGACTTTTTATTGACTAAATAATTAATTTCGATGAGTTTTCAAGATTCGCTTCCATACAACAACTGAAAGCAAAACGACTGATTAATAAATAATAAACGAGCGTCGCGAGCTAAAAAGTTAAAAACCTCTTATCGCGACAATCTACCTTCTTAAATGCCAACAACTTAATGGACTCAGATCTTTTAGAAATTATTGATTGCAACATTGACACACTTAAAAAATATGAGTTGCTGGTCTCTCGTTATAAAAGTCCTGCAGCAAGAACTTTTTTCGTAAGTTTTATAAACAGTTTAAATTTATTTTGTACGCGATAGTATGATAGTGTCACTGTAGGTATTCATCTTTGCATTAATCAAGAGGTTTAATAAATAATTTTTTTTATTTTAGATGCATTTTAGCTTAATTTAGTTATATTTGCTAAAGAAAATTGGTAGAACAGAGCTGGTAAAAGCCACTGCATATAATATGGCGCGACGTTACGAAATTTTCCATGTTTATTTTTGTCAAAAATAAACATGGATGGTACAGGAAATTTCGGAAACTTCCATTCAGAAAATCCTCTATATGTAAAGTTGTTCTGTGTAATTCCAATTTTGATTTATGAATGTACATTTAAATTATTTTAATTAAAATTTAAAATTAATGCTATCTATTTTACCCCGAGTTTTTTGCGGTTACAAATCAGGTAACGACGATTAGGATAACGATGTAGATGATGATGCTGCACAAACAGGTGCATGATAAACAAGTGGTAGACGGTATTCTAGGAAGATTTTTGATGATGGATAAACCAGTGGTCCAAAATATTTGTTTATGAGTTTATTAATTTTATAAGTAATTTTTGACTTAATCTTAATGTAAACTTTTATTTTCTGCTGAGATTATATTTAAAAAATATTTGATAGAAATTTTTTAATATAATATTTCCTCTGCCAAAAGCTTGATCATTTAATTTTTTCTTAATTATCGAAACATTTCTCTAAAATCCCCACTATATGAAAATGTTTTATATAAGTTTATAACTTTATATATAGTTTTATAAAATAAAAGTATAACATACGTAGTATAGTATAAAAGTTTATAAACATAATATAATAGTTATAAAAAGTATAAAAAATAAGACCAGCGGCCGTATTCTCATCTCTCCGTTAAGCTTAACGGAGCTTTTGTCTGAAATTTGTAAAGAAATGACAAAAATTTATATAAATTCTTTAAAATAAAACTTATACCAAAATAAAACATTTATTTTTAAAAAATTATAATTTTAAATAAATTTTTTATTAATGTAGTTTAAAAGAAATTTTTGACTAACGCTCCGTTAAGCTTAACGGAGAGATGAGAATACAGCCCCCGGTCTTTTATAACTATATCTTATTTATACATTTCACGACCTATATAGCTCTTATTACTTATATAAAGTTAAAAAGTTATAACGTAATTTTAACTTATATTAGTTTTAAAATTTAAATAGATTAAATTTACATTAACTAAACCAAATAAACTAATAGACAAGTTTAATATACGTTTACTTAGACTAAAACTAAACGCTTTATATACGTTAGTTAGACTAGATTTAGACGTAAATTAAACAAAATCTATACGCTTTATATACGTATAATAACCCTATAATAGACGTCTATAATACGTTTGAATATAGACGTTTTATGGACGTTTGTTCTTAACGTTAATCTGGTTTCATTCTTAACGGATAATTGACCGAAACTGAACGTTTTGTTGAAACGTTGCTTTGACGTTTAGTAGACGTTTGTGTGTTTACTGGGTTACTACTGTGTTGCAAAATTTAATTTATTGTTTTTAGTTTTTGTATATTTTAGACTAATATTTTATTGTTACTATTACTTTTAATGTTACTCTTATTATTGTTAATGTTGTTAATATTATTATTGTTAATGTTGTTAATATTATTATTGTTAATGTTGTTAATATTATTATTGTTATCACTGTAGTTGTTGTTGTTGTTGTTGTTGTTGTTATTGTTTTCTCTATTTCGTATCGCGGTCGTTACCTCTACAACAAATTAATTTCTAAAAATACTACAATTACAAAATTACATTACCCAAATTCACTGAAAGTACTATTTAAAAAACCTGTTCTAGACATAAACAATTTTTCGAGCGTATATTGAAACAAATAACTCAAAAAAAAAAAAAATTTACTTCAAAGCAAAGTATATGTTAGATTTTATTTATATTTCGTACATGTCTGTCAATATATTAAGTATAACAAGTCATGTAATTATATATTTATGTGTATCAAATACAGCTCTTTTCTTCTTTTCTATTACCTAATAGCTTTTTATATGTGCCACTATGAGACTTTGCTAGACTGAAATTTTTTAATAAATTCAGTATATAGAAATATCGCAACTAAAAGTGGTTTTTTGATGACAAGACCACATGGTCTTCTGCAAGTTTCCCCTGTTCTTTGAATAGCGTTACTTTTTTATATTTATTATTTGTGCTAAATTTATTATTTGTACTGAAAAAAGTTTCTACTAGAGGTACGATATTTCATTTTATACATTGTAAACGAATCAGTTTATATTTATGATCACGTATTTGTAAAGTTTTAATAAAAAACAAAAAACAAAAAAAAAAAGTTTCTTTAATTTCCAGGTAAACCCCTTTTAAAACATTTAATATGTTTTGCGACTTTGTTGTCTGACCTAAACAATCTTTTTTTTGGTTCACATTAATCTTGAGTAAACCTTTTTTTGTTTTAAAATTAATCCATTAAATAATAAATATTGGAAACATATGTTTTCTGATTATTTTTGCTTAAAAGTAATATTAAATTATTAAAGTTTATCTTCCAAAACCTCGAAGAAACGCGCAGAATTTCGATAAATCAATTTGATTTATAATTGAATGTCACCAGATAAATTAAAAAGATTAAAAATATTTTATTAGTATTTTTAATCTTTTTGCAGAAAAAATTATCATCCTTATTTCAAAAGTTGTATAAGTTTTAGTGACACCTCCTTAGTTTGGGTTACCAGATGTTTGGCTTTTACGAAGGCGAACACAGTAGCAAAATTTATTTTTACAGGTTTGGCGCTGTATTCTCCTCCGTAAAAGCCAGAGTCTGACAATCCTACTCTTAGTAGGTATTTAAAAGATAACAAGAAGCCGTATGTTCACCGTGAAGCAGCTGTGTTATACCTTCTATATTTTGTTTTAAGTGCTCCATGACAAGACTGTTAGGCACTTGTCACTCTGCATTTAACTAAAAAGTTATTGCCTTCTTCCTTATCTATGACGCAACGTATCCCCAGAGCTCGCGTTGAACCCTAGATCTCTTGCTTCTAAAGCAAGTGCCACGTTTGCCTATAAAGCAAGCGCTCTAACCACAATGGCACGACTGCTTTATTATGCATAATAAAGTGTAATAAAGGTTGTCCAGAAGATAGTATAAAGTGAGAAAACTTAAAAAGAAAAGTGTCTAAAAAAAATCCATACATTCCGAGTATCCGGGAAAGCCGCCGGAATAATCTAGGCCGTGTACCTGGCACAGTATCCGGGAAAAACTGACATAGTTTTCCCCGGATACCCGCAATTTAAGTGTGAGGTGTCTGGCTCAGATTATTTTTCCGGTTTTTTCGGTCACTTATGGTAGATAAAAAAGCAAAAAATTTTTTACCAACTAAATCTATTTCTATGACAACAAATTTTTATTTGCGGCTTTTAATTGTATAAAAAGTTACATTGGATCAAATTTAAACAATAAAATGTTTAAAACCACTCTGCTCACGTACGCATAAGTATTTTAGTGGCAGCAAATCGTAAATAATACCACTGTTCGGCAGCAAAAATAACTATAGTTCTTTACTTGAATTAAAATATTAAAAATTATATTATTATTTAAAATATTTATTTAAACTTATTAAAGTTAATAAACTCATCAGCATGATAATTTCTTCTGTGTACAATCCGAAGATTGAAGCTCATATAGATAAAAAGCTATTATTGTTTAATTTTGATATATCAAAGTTATCAATTAGTTTTCAATTCATTCTCTGTGTCGGTGGAGTGTTTTTATGTTATCTTCCATATGGCTATTTTCAAGTATGCTTTGTATATAATTATACACAAATAAGATTTTGATTATGAGTTGATAAAATTGCTAATTAAATAATTGTTTATTTAAGTCAAGTCACGATCTATCAGTGTATTATTTATTTAAGTTACCATGTGAAAAAGTACAATAAGGATATTATATGGCTTTATGGTCTTATATCTAAATGTTTCCTTTATATAGATGTTAATTAAAAAAATTATTTTTATGTTTCCCCAGAACTCTTCTTTTGACAGGTTCAAATATTGCATAATTTTAATTTTTTTATTTTTTTACCAAAGACTTTAAACTCAGACCTCATAAGATGTTTACTTTGACAGAGACAAAAAACTATTGAGCAAAAATATTGTACAAATAATTTTTTTGTTATATTTTTAATTTAAATAAATAAAAATTTTGTTAAATTTTTATTTTCTTTCTAATTGCTTATATTGCTATCAACTGTATCAAAAAAAGTTCATAAAGAGTACTAAGTTTTTATTAAAAACTTGGTAATCTTGTTGAAAGCTGTATAAAATATTGTATGCAATGTAAAACTTAAGAAAATCAGCTAAAACACTTTGGCGAATAGTATGAAGAATAAATGCGAAAAGATTTTTAAATTTTTTTTTTCAACTACTACTGTCTAATTACAAAACTCAGTAAAATACAGTACATTTATTTGCCCATTAAGTCTTCAGTTAGTTAAATCAGTTTAAATCAAATTTAATTAAATTATAAAGACATATCTAACCTCTGCTACTTTATCCCCTACCATGAGCAGGTGATATTTTTTTTTGTAAGCGAATCTCCTAAACCTAAGTCTTTGTTAAAATAGAAAATTTTATAATACAACAGTGCAAAAAAAATGAAATATCAAGAACTAAACAAATGACCCAAAACATCAGGAACAACACAAAATATCTTTATTAACATAAAATACCAAAAGTTAGACAAAATATCTGGAACTATATGATTTTTTCATCTCTGGTCAAAAAATTAGAAGATCCTTTTAAAGATTAGTCATTTCAAGTAAACAAATGATTGAGAAAAAGGAAAGCAAATAATAATAAAAAAGATTACCATCTCCTGTGGTAGTGGTCCACTAGCAAAAGTAATGAAACATTTAGGAAGTAGTTATGGAATACATTTAACACTAATATTTACTTATTTTTTAAATATTTGTTTAAAAATTTTTAAAAGAATATATTTTTTTCTATTTTGTTTTAAAATTGTTACATTTTTAATATTATTTCAGGAGTTTTTGTTCAGTATACCGTTATTCAAACCATACGGATGGTACTTAACATTAGTGCAATTTGCTATCTATACAATATTAGCTTTTCTTCAATCAATATTTTTGGAAGAAGAAAAGGAAAGAAGGTTTGATTTTTTAAATTTAATTTAGATAGTATATCTTTTTTTTTTAATTTTTGTTCATTTTATTTATTCATTTAGTTATTAATATATATTAAAAATAGATTGAACTAGAAGTTTGTAGTTTTATTTTGAATCAAGTTTAGATACTGGTTTAGGTTTACATAAACATAGGCATTTAATTTAAAAAAACTTTTAAAATAGCAGTTAAAGCAACTCCAAGGTACCATAGAACCAGTGCTGTGGTTTGTGGATTAGAGTATCCCCCCTCCCTTCCTCCAAAAAAAATAATGTCATTAGGTCTTAGGCAGGAATGCAGGACCATGTATTTAAAAGTCACAAAATGATTATTTTTTCTTGGTTTTTTGTATCTAGGAGCTCCAAAAATATAAGAAGGTTTTTGAGCTACTTTTATGGAAAAAATTAAAACTATTAGGTTTGAAAAACAATCAAGTTTTGAGCCCAGAATCCTTATGTATAATTGCGCCAAAGACTCTAGGATTCCGGACTAAAAAAAATAAGTTTAAAGTCATTAAATCTCATGAATTTTTTTTCCTATTGCAAATCATAAGTCACTCAATCTTTTTAGAGCTCCCAGACACCAGGAAATAATGGAGCTTTAAAGCCAGAATCTTTTTTGGGACTCCACATCCCTGGCCCTAGGACTCCAAAATCTTAAAAAATCTTTCACTAGGTATTCCAAAAAGAAAAAAAATCCTTAAATTAATTAGTAAAATTAATATAAAAAGTAATTAATAAAAAAATGATATAATAAATTCAGATGGCTATGTTGTTTTGATAATTTACATATTTAAAAGGAATTTATATATTTAATTCCTTAAGATTTTCTGCTAGCATATCATCTTTGCTGTCTACGTCATCAGTATCGCTGCATGTTTGTATATCTTGAATATTTGCTATTTTAACTTTGTTTGAATCACCGATGTCAGATTTTCTTTGTTTTTTCATATACTTTAACAACAATAGGTCAATAATATTATTGTATTTATGTTTTGACCAAAGACTTTTGTTGCTGAGAATTATGGCACAATCGGCAAGTGTGTTGTGGTTCATTATTAGGCGTTTATCTGCTAATATGTTTGTGACAATACTAAAAGTTCTCTCGACTTCTGAGTTCGATCCGGATATGGTCACTAATTAACTTGATTTGCATCACTCCCGAGTCTTTCTCTTCAGCTATCCAATGTATTGGATCAATAAATTTCATACTTCTGTAAATGGAAAATTCATGAGAGAGATCTTGAAATCTACTTGAAAGTAATTCATGAATTTTATGAAAAATCACTTTTAATTTCATGCATTTTTTGAATTGTTTTTTCTTGATCAAAGTTATTCATCTTCATTACTACATTAATCTAAGAACGATTTTTGGGGTGTTTTCGTTTATCACCAGCTCTTTGAAAGGAACCTTTAATTTCATATTGATCAGTGACCAAATAGTGAATTACAAAGCTGTCATAAAGTTCATCTTCTTCCCCAATTGATTTTATTTTATCGTCTATTTCTATTAAAGTTCGTTAATTAGTTGTCGGAATTTTGTAAGGTAATAACTTTTTTTTGAAATTTTTTGAAGCTGAGACAATAACTTCCAAACAGTCTAAATATAAATCTACTTAAACAAGAAATGATTGATTCGATTCCGTGGTTGATACAATGTATTTTCAATAACTATTTGCGAGATTTAGTGCAGTGCAACCTAACCTGACAACACCGAGAGGAAGGGGGGACACATACCTCCTCTCCGACCAACCACCACTTTTTCTTTAGAGGCCCTTTTTTTTAAGAAATTGACCTATAAATTGACGATTTTTTTCATATAAGGGAGTGTGTCAAGGTCCCCCCCATACCCACTTCGAAAACCGCGTCGTCTGCCTTGACCCAATATAAGTTTTAAGTTATCTCACACCATTTTGGTTTGAAATTATAAGAAATAAAACAATCATTTTCTTTCTCTCTAATAGTAGTTACAAGTTTCAATTATTTATATAATATAATTATAGTTTCATACTACTTTACAGTTTTAATCAATGCTTAAACAAAGCAAAAAATCTATCAACAAAGTTTTTTAAAGAACTTGACTAGTAAATAATTGTCTGCTGCTCATAAACTAGTTGATTGTTTCTAATCACTGTTCTTTCTATGATCAATCTAAAATAATTAATGATAATGAAAACATGTATGCAAAAAAAAAACTTCAACATTGGTAAATATTCAAAAAAAAAAAATTTGAACAACTAAATTCTCTAACATATCACCGACAGGTCCAGCCAGGGGCGATTTTAGGAATAAAACCAGGAGATTGAATCCTTCAAAAGTGTTGAATGTCTCAAAAAAATTTTTTAACTGTTAGTCGAATGTTAACTCCCCTCTTTTTATATGGGGGGGGGGGGCAACAAACCCATTCCCATACAACTTGTGAAACTGGGTCTTGACAATTGATGATGAGGAAATATTTTAATAAACAGCTCATGATTAGTACTTTCTTAAAGGGATGAAGAAAAAAATAATTGTTTTAAAACTATAAATAAATAAATAAAAATCATTACATATAAAATGAGCATTACTTGTGAATGAAAGATAAAAACTTATGAATTATAAAACTTAAAATTAAATATGATGAAAAGTTTAAACTTAAAATACTTTATTTTCTTTAACAACAACAAAAAAATTATTACACAAACTGTTTCTTTAACAAAAAATCTATTAGTTTACAATTGCGGTTAAATGCTTTTACTTTACGACTTTATTTCTTCTAAATAAACGTCACGTAAGCGGTATCAAAAGATAATTTAAATATTATTAAAGATAAAAGTTTTTGCGTAACGCAAAACTGCTGAATTTGTAGGCAAATCGCTTTTTTGCAGGTAAGATGCGAGCTGCATAACACTTTGTAACAAGGCCTGGGAATGTTTTTATTCATAGCAGCATCAACTGTATCTGATTCAGATTCATCACTGCTGACTTCATCTTGTTACTTGAAATATGCTGTTATCAATTTCTTGGGTTGGCTTCTTGTACAGCACTTCTTGAAATTCCAAATGCATTCCATGGGTGTAACATGTTTGATGCTCAGTTTGAACCAGTTTTCCAAACTTAACCATCATGAAAGCCATCCATAGCTGAGCAGACAATGTTGCCACCAATGTTCAATCCAAATTCTGCCACTTTTTCAGCTGGCAGAGATCCAGAAATTTGAGTCAAGCCCAGATTTCAGTATATGTATTTTTGATGAATATTAATGTTCATCTACCTTGGATTTTTCACAGAAGTGTACTCATCCAGTGTAATTGAAAATCGTTTTCCAATGCTCAATAAAAATTTTAAATTGTTTTTAAGGTCATTTTTCATGCCATTTGCAAACTTTTTAACTGACTGGATTGGTTGCATTTAATTTTTGGGAAAATCATAACCTTTTTCACACATTGCAGATCGAATGAAAAAACTATTAACATTGGCATGGAAATTAAGACTATCCATTAGCGCTTGTCTTAAAATTACTTCTTCAATTGGTTGCCTTGGAAAAAAAGTTGAAATCTTAGACTTTTTTAATTCTGTTGCAGCTTTTGCTGTTAACTTTTTTTTGTGCTTGTTTTTAGATTCCATGCTTTTTGTCTAGGTGATATAGTAAACGACCGGGGTTGATATTTGACCGAGGCCAGGTTTAATAAAATATAGCCGGGGCCGGGTTTGTGACCGCGGCTGCATAAACATTTATACATCCTAAAGTATATATTTTTAATTCAAAATTCATGTTATATTTTGTGTATATATGCATATATAAATATCATTATAATCAACATGATCATCATAATCTTCATCATCATCATCATCATCATCATCATCATCATCATCATCATCATCATCATCATCATCATCTTCTCCTTTGGCAAAGAATACATCATATAAATACTAAAGTTTATATAAACATGAAAGGATATTGTATGCCAGCATCTAAATAAATAGCAAACATATAAGTTTATGTCCTTATTATGTATGCATAAGGCGCATCTCAAAAGCTTTTATTCCTTGTGGACTAAATGTTTGGAAGCCTTTATTGCTACTCTTAAATTTTGAGTCAAACCTCATTCTACTTTATATTTTTCATCATCTTCAGCAGTTGCTTTATTAATCATTTATTCCATTTTTTTACAAGAACATCTCTCTTAAGAACGAATGTCTTTTTATTATTCTAAGAAGCAAATGTAAAAAGGTCCTGCCTGATGTTAAGCTCTGTTATTCTAAGTTTACTAAATCTTGTATCTTATATCAGATGTTAGGTTCTAGAGACTTTTGATTAGTCTTCAACAATGTCATCAACTAAAGTAAGTCTAACATTTAATCTTATTAATTATATAATATTTAATAATATTTAATTTTTAAAAAGTGCTAATTAAGTGGTTCCAATTTTTCAAAATTCTAGAAAACACTTTGATCTCTCCAACTATCCTATAATTAGTCTTCACTCTGTTATTAGTTTTTTTATATAAAGGTTTTGAGATTATTAAATTATTTTTTACTAACTGCAGTGATAAAGTTATTCTTGAAGGTCTATACTCTTCTCCTACACTCTCCTCCTACACTCTTTATTTCAAGTAACTTTAAGGGTACCACAAGATATTTTTTGGTATCCTTAAATCTTTGATCCTGTGTTGTTTCTTTTTTAAAATACCAATCTTCATGAAAATTTAACATCTAAAGTGACTCTATTTGTTGATGACTCAACTTTATACTCTTATCTTGACAAAAAATCTTCATTTGGTAGTACTGCGCTCAACTTGTTTCTCTGCGCAGTGGCCTTGGTTGTCAAGGTTTGTGTTTCGGAGTTATATAGTTGAGAGAGGTTATAACCGCAATTAAGTAGCCTCCTCAACTGTAGTGGCGTTTTCAGCCTTTGGGAGGTGAATTAACATAAAAAAAAGTAATAATAAATTAGACCTGTTTTGTCTGCCGAGCTTGAGCCACTCTCTTATTGTTGTAAGGTTGCATTTCATTCTTTTT
Organism: Hydra vulgaris; assembly: GCF_038396675.1. Taxonomy (NCBI): domain Eukaryota; kingdom Metazoa; phylum Cnidaria; class Hydrozoa; order Anthoathecata; family Hydridae; genus Hydra; species Hydra vulgaris. Next base: position 63,292,601 of record NC_088931.1, on the reverse strand, counting down.
TCTACAAATACAATCATGGTCAATGCTCAAATGAGCTATCATCTCTATAACGATAAACCAAAACTCATTCTTGCTTGGCTTTTTATTCAACAAGATGCAACCTTTTACTATATCTGTCCCTTCATGCTATAAAAACTTTTAATAATCCAGTTTTTTTCCTTGCACATCAAAAAAACCATTAAACTATTAACCATCTTCATGTTTTTCTTTTATATACAATCTGCAATTGTTCAAGTCTTCAGTTAACCATTTCCTAGAATTTTTACTTATTCTCTATTATAAAATAACTCATAACTTAATAGTGGTTGCTTGCAATCTTGTTGGAAGTAAATTAGAGTTTGAAAATATATAAATATATGCCAGTAATTAATAAATAGTAAATGTAAGGATAAAATTATAATATATAAAGTATTATAATTTTTTTTCTAGCTCGGCTATGAACCCCTGCTAAATTTTATATTTAAGCCGGGGTCGGGTTTGAAAAAAGTCTCATTTTTAGCCGGGGCCCCGGTCACTTACTAAGGTGATACCACATTCTAGTTGTGGAACTTGAGTATATACTGATATTTCCATATATTTTTGCATGTCAATTTTTTTTCTTTGATTAAGGTGAAGTGTTTCCAAGCATCTGACATTTTGACCAAAAGCAAATCTAATTGATTGATAAATGTCACAATAAATACATCACATGAAAGTAGTGTCTTTCTTAAAATGTCCAGACAAAACTTAACCAACAGAATCAGTTTCCAAACGAAACAAACAACAGCATAGTTAATAGAAAATTGATTATTAAATCTTTAATTAAATTTTTAATTGACTGATCATGCTATTTCAAGCCTTGTAAAATATTTTAAAGCATTTTTGAGCATAATAATTTTATTCATTGTCTTTGTTTTTTAGATTTTTGTTAGAGAGACAAACAGTCTCTCTACAATGGAGGAGTTCTGATATACGTATAGGAAAACAATATACTTAACATTAGAAATGATATGTGCGTTTCTAAGGGTGATAAAAATTTTGCTCCTGAAAATGTTAGCTTTTTTTTAGAACAAAATAATATTCACAAAGGTAGAAAAAAAAAAAAAATTTCATAGTTAGGGATTTCAAATGAATTGATTGATTTATAATATGTATAATGAAAATCATTATTTACTGACATAATTTTAATGATTTACTGGTAAAATTTCGAAAAAAAGTTCAACCCTAATAATGATAAAATACTTGTCAAATTGCAAAACACTTTTCAAAATATGTGTAACAATCTATAGCAAATTTAAACTGATTGGTTATTTAGCAGAAGAGTTAAGACACACCAGTGGTTGGTGAACTTTAACTCAGAAAAACTCAATTTTTTTCAGCTAATTGTTATCGTAACAATCTTGATCATTTATCCTTCCTTTTCTAGGATTAACTTTTACTTCCAATCTTTCTTGGAAACCATATATCAAATCCATTGCAAATTAACATGCGAATGTTGCATCGTGCTTGCTAATTTTATACTCTGGATTCTATTCTTATCTTCTATAAACCTCAAATTCATCCTTGTATGGAGTACTGTTGCCATATCTGGTGCAGATCTTTAAATGATATCCTTTCTCTTTTAGATAAGGTGCAAAAACGCATTGTAAATATAGTTGTATCTGCTCTCGCAACCAACCTTTAAATATTGTCACATCATCGTAATGTTGCTTTGTTCTTGTTTCTATAAATACTATAATGGGCACTGCTCTAAAGAGCTAGTGTCTCTTACACCATCTACTAAAATTCATTCTCGTGTTATACGTCATTCAATTAAGTCTCATCTTTTTACTGCGACTGTTCCTAAGTGCTCCAAAAATCCTTATTTTTCAAGTTTTTCCCCTCGATCATCAGTTCTTTGGAATTTTCTCCCTTCTTCTTGTTCTCCTAATTCATATAATTTGAAATCTTTTTTTATAAAATTCATCTTTTCTCTTCCAGTAACTTCCAACTCTAAGAGTGGTTGCTTGCAGCCTTGTTTGAAGTAAAAATGTTAAAAATAAAATTCTGAAAAACAAAATTTTAATAAAAACCTTTAAAGGAGATAAACTTTACTATATTTACGCAGTAAGATATTTAAAGGTACTAAATAATCTTTAAAGGTACTAAATAATCTAACCACTGCAAATATGCTGTGATAATAAAATATTGTTAACCTAAAATAGTTATCAAATTTAACTAAATATGAATGTTCAGTTAATTTTATTATTTTGATTTTGAGTTTTAAACTTGTTGACACTTCTGTTGCGATCATCACCAAGCTTTTTAACTGATTTTAAAGATGTTTTTTAATTTTTTTAAGTTTCAAAATAACTTTTTTACACATGATTTACACTCAAAGGACATAACATAACATGAAAAAATTTTTGAAATTATTTAACCTATTTTTAGTTTTGGTTTCTGAGATATCTAGAGCTTGAATGTGTAATACTCTGGAATTGTTGCTGCTTTTTGTTCACCCTTACTTGGTTATGAGTTGTTGTGAGCATTCTTTATCATAACAAGATAATTGACTGAGTCTGAATTAAAGTTCTGTTTGCAAAGTTCTATTTGCATGAAAATATTTTTTATATTTACTTTTTTTTATATCTTATATTTTTAACTTTAAAATTGTTTAACTCAAACTCTTAAGTTAAAGTTGACTTTTTTCTGTAACTAACTAAACAGTAGATTTGGCAGCCGCTGGTTTTATTTAAGTTGAAATGCGTGAAATATTTTTGTTGAATACTTGAAATAAATTATCTCAACTATGAATAATTTGGCTTGCAGTTGTATAAACTAATTTCAGCCTGTGAGCTTATTAGTGCTGGCAAGAAAGTGAATCTCTTCAAACACATCTAATAATCTAAATAAGTTGTGACTAGTGAATTTGGATTTATGAACTTATGAAATACTCCATACCATATTTCCTGTATGATTTTTATTTTGAAACTAAAATTTAACTTTAACTAAACTTATGCTGAGTATGCAAAGTCATTTTATACTTTATGTAGCTTTTTTTTTCCCTCTGGCCCATATAAACTATGGTACAAACATTGAGTTCACCAGCTACTGTAGAACAGCTATAATAAACAGTGTGATAATAAATATATTATACACAGTGATGTTTTTCTTAACTTTCTTTCTTAAGAATTTAATTTTTATTTCTTTGACACAATTTAAGTTGGAACTTAGTTCTTGATGATTTTCATTATATTGGAATTTAAAGAAAACTTTGTATTACCATTTTTTTTATTATTATTAATAACACCATTTTATATTTTTTTATATTTTTCACATTATTACATTTTGTATATTTTTACAGGATTCCTTTGAAAATATATTGCATTTTGGCTCTCCTTGCTATTGGAACTATCGGAATGTCAAATAAGTCACTAGGTTATGTTAATTATCCAACACAAGTCATATTTAAGTGCTGTAAATTAATTCCTGTCATGTTGGGTGGCATTGTAATACAAGGTTTTTTTTTTAATTGTATATAATATGTATGCTTTTTTAATAACTTTGTACTGTTTTTTTTTTTAATTTTTTTTTTTTTTTAATGTTTAAAATTAAATGTAAAAATTTTTACATAATTTTAAATTTAAAATTATGTAAAAATTTAATGTTTTACAAAACAATTTAATTAAATATTTATTAGTATAGATTACTACCACATCTATCATAGATGTAGTAGTAGATTATTCATAGATCAGCAGTTAAAAGGTTCGAAGTTCAGAGAGAGAGAGAGAGTTGCAAATAAAGTCATAAATGAAAATTTGAGTGTAGCGGTCTCCTCTGGAGCTTGGGCATTTAATAATAATAATAAAAAAATATGTATTTTAAATAAAATGTGTTTTATTGTCAGCATGAATTGGGTATAACTTAATTTCTATTAAATTTCTATTAAATTAAATAGTAGAACTTAATTTCTATTAAATTTTTTTATTTGTAATAATTAGTCAACAAAAATTTGTGGTCAACAAATAAAAAAAAAATTAATTGTAGCAATATTTTGATATAATGTATTATAATATATGTTAATATGAAATATAAGTTAATATGAAAAATTATTCAAATGAATTAATAAACAATTATGATTTGTTGTTTCAAATATTAGGAAATTGAAAAAAAATCACACAACAAAATTAAAAAAAATTAATTTTAAAAATACAGGACATAATAGTTTGTATGATTTGTATTCTTTATATCCTATAATATACGGTTTTTATTATTACACTGTATTTAAACTTTCATTTTCTTACTTTAATTTTAGGAAAAAGGTACAACCTATTAGATTTTATAACATGCATTTTAATGAGTATTGGTTTATCTCTATTTGTACTTGCTGACTCTACTGTATCACCTGAATTCAGCTATATAGGTTGGTTAATGATGATGAAAATGATGATGAAGATGATGATGATAATGATGATGATGATGATGATGATGATGATGATGATGATGATGATGATGATGATGATGATGATGATGATGATGATGATGATGATGATGATGATGATGATGATGATGATGATGATGATGATGATGATGATGATGATGATTATAATGCATATGTAGTTTAATGTAGGTGTATTATGCTTGAGCATTGCTTTATGTGCTGATGCTGTTATCGGAAATCTTCAAGAAAAAACTATGAAAGAGTTTAATGCTTCTAATACTGAAGTGGTAAGAATAATTTGAATTGTAAATTATGAAAATGATTTGAATATTGAATTCAAAATTTGTACTAATTCATAAAGTAAGTATTATAAATCAATATGGTAAAATGTTGTTAGAATACCAAAAATTAAATTATAATTGTGAAGTATAATATCAAATTATTAACTATGTTTAATCGTTAAACTATGTTTAATCGTTAAACTATGTTTAATCGTTAAACTATGTTTAATCGTTAAACTATGTTTAATCGTTAAACTATGTTTAATTGTTAAACTATGTTTAATCATTAAACTATGTTTAATCATTAAATGTGATAACTCATCCTATGTAGTTGTAAAGTAAGCATCATTTTTATTTAAGAATGGTAGTTAAGTAGAATTTTTGAGTTAAAGCAACTGTACATATTTTGCTTGATAATCAATTGAAATCACCAAGACACACCTTTACTTTTTACTCTAGGTATTGTTTCAAATCCTTAGAAAAAAACATGGATCACCATGATCCAACCAGCTCTCTCCAAAACTGCTAAAAGGTGTTTGCCTTGAAATCTATGTAGCACTAAGTCTTCTATTTAATCAGTGTCTGTCTCATTCATTTATGCCATATCGATTGAAACTTGCCAATGTAACACCGAACTCAAAATTACCAAACCCAAGTAACTGGTAAGTCTTCTGTCCAATTTCTCTCACATCTCACCTCTGCAAGACATGGAAAGAGTTAGTTACCAAGTTGTTACCAAAAGTTGTTACTAAGAAAAAGTTGTTACCAAATTTATAATCCACCATATTCACTCTATCTTTAAAAGCAGCAAACATAGCTTTTTACCAGGTTAAAGCACCATGAACACCTTCCCATGTGTTATAGAAAACTGACATCTCCAACAAAACTAAGTTATTTACTGTAAACAACTATCGCAGTACTACCAACATTCCTATATAAATGAATGGTAACCCTCTCACTGAGTCCTCTTTTTTACATCTTCTTGGATTATTGTTTACTATTGACCTTTCATGGAAACCATATATACAATCCATTGCTAAATTACCATCTGCTAAAGTTGTTTCTCTTTATCATGCTTGCCATTTTTTCTCTCCTGATTCCACTCTCTACCTCTAAAAATCTCTTATTCGTCCCTGTATGGAATATTGTTGTCATATTTGGGCTGGTTCTTCTAATGACGCTCTTTCTCTTTTAGACAAGGTCCAAAAGCGCATTGTAAATGTTTTCTACAAATACTATCTTGGTCGCTGCTTAAAGGAGCTATCATCTCTAGTTCCATCAACTAAAACTCAATCTCGCCTGACTCTTCATTCAGCAAAGTCTCATTCTTTTACTGTATCTGTCCCTGCATGCCTTAAAAACTTTTATACATCTAGTTTTTTTCCCCGCACTTCAATGCTTTGGAACTCTCTCCCATCTTCATGTTTTCCTGACTCATACAACCTTCAACTTTTCAAGTCTTTTGACAACTGTTTCCTTGCTGTATTCTTTTTTTCTAGTAACTTCAAACTTAATAGTAGTTGCTTGCAGCCTCATTGGTGAATCGGAATTAAAAAAAAAAAAAATCTGCTCAAAGACAAAAAAGAAAATTTAATTATGATAAAAAAAACATAACAAGAAAATTTGAACAAAAAGAAAATTTAATCATGATTTTTGATTTTGTTTAAGCTAAATTTTAGATTCTTAGATCTAATATTTTATTTTGATTCACTCCCAACAAGGCTGCAAGCAACCACTATTATGTTAGGAGTTACTAAAAAACAAAGAATAAAGTAAAAGAGCAAAAAAAACCGTTGACAGAAAACTTGAAAATTTTTGGTTGTAGAGTCAGGAAAACATGAAGGTGGGAGAGAGTTCCAAAGGGTTGAAGTGTGGAGATAAAGTTAGACAAATAAAAGTTTTTAGAGCATGCAGTGACAGATACAGTATAAGAATAAGACTTTGCAGAATGGTGAGTCAACCATGAATAAGTTTTGGTTAAGTTCCTTTGAGCAGTGACCATTATAGTATTTGTAGAAAAGAGAAAGAAATCCAACTTTATGACCATGGACAAGTCTTGCCAGGAAGCGCATGCAGTCACAGTTCTTGTTTGTCTACATTTAAGGTAATATTTTTAGACATAATGACCGCGGTATTTCGCACCTTTTAACTTTTAAAGCGTTTCAATAACACACACCAAAAATCTAAACTTATCTACTGAAAAAAAAACAACTATACTAACAAAAGGAAACAAAGTTGTAACAAAATATCAAATTTTAATTAAACTAGAAAAATTTAACAAGTTTTAAACAAAAAATTAAAAAAAAAAAAATTTTTTTTTAAAATTTTTATACAACTTTTATATTTTTTTTATAGGGTGGTTGTTGTTTTTGAATTATTTTTAGTTAATGAATACAAGTTGAGGAAAAAAACATACAACATTTTTTAACAATTTAACAACAATTTATTTTTTTCAATTTTTTTTTAACATTGAGGTTTTACAATAAATTGTAAAGCATAAATTGCCTGTCAACCTAGTTATATAATACTTGACAATTATAGAATTTGTATTTCCAAAAAGCACGTGCAGCTGCACACGCTTTTTGGAAAGACTTGATGGAAGAGAGGCTTATGCTTGACAGATAAAGTAGGTCCAACTACATTTACAATGTGCTATTGGAACTTGTCTAGAAAAGAAAGAGCATCATTAGAAGAACCAGTGTTCTAACAGTATTCCATACCAGAACAAATAAGAGATTTGTAGAGGTAGAGAATAGAATCAGGAGTAAAAAAATGGCAAGCACAATAAAGAGAAGCAACCTTAGCATCATAACTTAGCAATAGTTGTATATATGGTTCCCATGAGAAGTCAGCAGTGAGCAATAATCCAAGAAGGCGTAAAGAATAAGATTTAGTGAGACAGTTGCTATTCATCAATATAGGAATGTTGACAGTATTGCGATAGTTGTTTGCAGTAAATTTGCAGTAAAGTCTTACACTCATTGTATAATCATTGTAAATTTGAGATTGATCATGAGACTTTATGCTAACAGCAGAACAACTGAGTGGCAACCTGTGAAATGTGGAATTAATTAAAGCAGTACGTTTGGGCCTGTTTTCTTCATACTCGATATAACTGACATTAACATTACATTTGACTGTAATGCAGAACTTTACAAGTTTACTAATGACATTCTCACATTTATTGTCGGAGACCTAGCCCACTCAGCTCTACAACAAGTTTGCAACAAAGTTAAAAGCTAATGCATATAATCAAAATATCATTGAACATGACCAACTGCAAAATCATAAATTCCAAGTAACAACCTTGACACTCCATAATACTTGAATATATAACCTCATATAAATACTTAGGATAGGGCTTAAATGTAGAAATAAACACTGATTAACAATTCTAGTGTATCAAATCTAATTTATCTTTAGATCAATACCTATTAAAAGACTCAAAAATAAGGCTTTCATAGAGAAATACTTATTACAATCTACTTAAAAATTGGACTAATAATAATAAAAATAAGCTAAACTAAAAATAAGCCAACTAATCTATAGCTCAAAATTAAGCATGAAATGCAACAAATTAAGCATGAAGTGCAAAAAATTAAGCATGAAATGCAACAAATTAAGCATGAAATGCAACAAATTCATTTAAAGAACTAAATTTAAAACTAATTAGAACTAGTCCAGAAATTTCCCTTAAAAGTATAGCATGGAACATACAGAAAAATAAACTAACAATATATGGTTTCCCTATTCAATTAATTAACAAAGATTTAAAAAAAATACTGCCATATAACCAACACAAACTTGTTACAATAAATATTATTATGAAAAAGAAAAAGAGAAAATTCTACCGATAACAGAGACATGCCAATAAACTAGTTGTGTTATGCTAATTATGCTAATTATGTAGTTATGTTAAGGGTGCAGGATTGCAAGTAAATCTTAAAAAAATAGTTCTACCCAAAGAACATTGTCTTATAAAAGATGGCCAACATAACTTATACAATAGTTGACTATAACATTTTAAATCTTAAACTCAATAATTCCTAAATTTTTAGACCATTGAATTTATATAAAGATTTATAAAAAGTTTAATTACTGCACTATGATATGTTATGCTATGCTCTATGATATGTTAAAAAGGGATTTAATTTGCGTTTTTAAAAATATAACAATCTATTATTATGTTAACATATCATGTAGATTATTTATGTTAACATATCATGTTATCATGTTAATATATCATGTAGATTGTTTATGTTTCATTTTTCACCAAAATTTTTCAAAATTGAAGAAATATAGTTTTTTTTTTACCCAATCAGATCTTAGTAAATTTGAAAGTTTATAATCTATTATAGCCTTTATTTTATATATATATATATATATATATATATATATATATATATATATATATATATATATATATATATATATATATATATATATATGTATATATATATATATATATATATATATATATATATATATATATATATATATATATATATATATAAATTAGTAAAAAACACTTATCTAACTTTTTTCTTCAACTTGAAGTTTCACCATTGCTGGATCATCAGGAAGAGTTACTAAATCTCAAAAAAAATTCAATTTATAGAAAAAAATATTTTACAGGAAGTTATAAATTATTATAAAAAAATTTTAAATACTATATTTTTTTGGTTAAGGGAAAGTTACAGAAAGTAATTATTAAATAAATTTCTTTGTAATGGGGATAGTTTAATTTGGTCATTTGTTTTTATAATTTTTTAAGAGGTATTTATTTTCGTGCCTACATTTAGAAATTAATTCAGATTTTTTATTTAATAAATTTTCCTGATTTAAATGAGTAATTATTTCAAATTTTTCTTACAAAAATAGCATATATTTTTTGGAAATGTTATTATAGGCAGGGGCAGATTTTAGAATAGACCATTGTAAATTAAATATTTTTTTTTTCTTTTAAATCCCAAATAAATTTTGACAGCATAGTCTCATTTGAATATTTTTTGTGTTTAAACGATTGTTTGTGGTTGGCATAACGTTTTTTCCATTCCCCTCAGTTAAGCCAATATATTGTTTATCAGGGTTATTTTGTGAGGAGACAATGCACTTGTAAATTACATTTTTCGAAAGGCATTTTCCATTTAGAGGGCAGTCTATATTTTGTTTACAATTACAATAATCAATGTTTTTTTCTTTTATTTGTTCATTTTTATTAATTAACGCGTAGTTGTGGCCTTTTATAATTCTTTCTAAATTTTTTGTACAACTATAACTTACTTTAATGGTATTTCTGTTAAAAATCTTATGTAATTTATTAGAGGGAGGGAAATTTTTGTCTACTAATTTTAGAAAAATTTTACCTATATTTGTTGAAACATTTTTGCTGTACAGGGGGTTGAACCAAATTATGTTTCTATTTCTATTACTCTTTTTTGCAATTTTCTTTTCAAATTTTAGCTCGAAATTTTGAAAGCCACTTTTTTTAAGGGCATCTTCATCGCGCGTTTAGAGGAGTTAAAAATATTTTCATTAGAAGAGTTTTGGTTTAGCTTATTGTTAATTATATTGGAATTTGTTTTAGAATTTGAAGGGGATGGTTCGAATTCACATTAATATACAATAATTCGTCATTAGGCTTTTTGTAAGGCTTTTAGGAACTTTCTGAGAGGTTAAATGTGACATCAAGAAAATTTACTATTTTTAAATTTATGTTTATTTCAATTAGGAAGCCAATGTTTTTAAAAACTTTAATAATATCTTTTCTAATTTTATTGAGTTGTGGCCCTGATTTTTTATGCATTATTATTAAACCGTCGCCGCAATAATGACCTAATTGATTAATTTGGATTATTTTAGCTAGGGTATTTAAAATATATAAACCTACAAATTCGCAAATTTCTTCCGTAATTCCCATTCATCAAAATTCATCGTAACTTCCCATTGTTACATCAAAGCATTCGTGGGTGGTTTTTTTCTTCCACGTTTCCTTTTTAAAATAGAGTAAAGTTTTTCTTCAGTGCTTATAGTGCTATCCGTATAATTAATATATATATATAGAGTATTTTAAGAAACTAATTGCTTTTAAAGTATTTTAAGAAAAAAAGTCTGGAAATGAAATTTTTTACTTAAAGAATTTGAAAAATAACTCAAGAAGTAAACTTTTTTTTTTTAGTTTCTTTATCTTATGGCTGTTGCTATTTATGACTTCTTAGTTTTTGTTATCATTTAAAAAAAATTTTTGTTTTAAATAAAACAGTAAACAAAATTCTTATAAATAAAAAATTTGCTTTTTTATTTCATTTTTTATTTTTTATACTATTTTTATTATTGCATGTAATTTTGACATTACAGAAATGAATTATTATTTCCTAAATAATTTTATCATACAACTTATTTTGATCTTAATAATTTCATCACCCAGCTCATTTTTACTTTCCTTATTATCTTGATGTGATAATACCTGACATTCAAGACTTTTTATTCCGCTTCTCACACTTCTGCCATTCAAATGGTTTTTGTTGCTAGCTCATTTAGGCTTCTATTTGATTCTGGTTTATATACTATTTTTGAGCATTCTAATAATATTCTTTTAGAAATTTGTAATACTGATAGTACTATGTTGATAGTGCTATGTTAATGTTGATAGTACTATAGCAGGGAAGTTCATTGTAATTGTTGCTCTATATAATAGTTGGATGACATTGGAACAAGATTTTCAAACAATCTAAATGTTCAAATCAATAATTGATTATAATTGAATTAAAAATAATATAATAATAAGAAAGAAATGTTTAAACTTTCAAAAAATGAAGTAAACATTAAATGTTTAATAATCTTAATTGATTTAGAACTGTTTGTGTAAACATTTGTTTAACCAGATATTCCTTTATTTATCAAAAAGATAAAATTGCTTAAAAGCAGACTTGTCTGACTTAGACAGTTTGTCTGACTTAGACAGTTTTTGTCTTCATAAAATTGCTTCATAGAATTTGTTTAATCTGTCATGAAAATCATTTTTGTTTTAAATCAACTTTCTCAAGGTAAATTTAAGATGTTATTTTTGGTGTTTACAGTTAATCGTATTATTTTCAGGTAATTGGTTCATAATTACTTTGTGCAATTATGGAGGAATGACGTAGTTCTGGTAAAGATTTTTGTATTCTTTTTCAGTAAAAGGTTTTACATTTTCCGAGGATTTAAAGATTAGTATAGCATTTAATTTTGCTCAATAGCAATTTTTATTGAAAAAATTTAAACTTTTAAAAAATATGCTATATATATTTTAATGACTTTTGCTTTTAAAAATATAAAATTAAATGTTTCTATTTTTAAATTTTTGGGTTCAAATGTCAAACTTGATATTGCTTATTATAAATTTTTTACTAGCTTGGAATCTTTTCAAAAATTGCATTGGTTCTAAGGAGTGATACATTAATGATTCCCCTCTCTCTCTCTCTTCCCCTCCCTATTAGTATTGATTTGTCTTAAAGAATATTCAAAGTTTGCTTTTTTTTTTATATCCTAGGGATGTCACTCCAAATTCATATTTCTAAACAATTAAAAAAATCAATCTTTTTTTATTTTGCACTCATCACAGCCTTCATCTTCGTCATTCTTATCATTAGGAAGCATCTTGATTTTGTCTGTTTTAAAATAAATTTTACATATCTATTTTGTGATTTATATAATATATATATATATATATATATATATATATATATATATATATATATATATATATATATATATATATATATATATATATATATATATATATATATAAGGATTTTTGTTATTATATAAATATTTACACACAAGTCCATTTTTGGAAAAAACCACTTATATTTTAATTTCTTAATGTCATAAAATAATTAATTAAAAATAAAAATATAGATATAAGGATTTTTGAAAAAGTCTAAACATAAAAAAAAAAAAGTTATTTATTTTATTTATTTTTATTAAATGTTTATGAATTTAAAAGTTATTTATTATTTTATTAATTTAAAAAAATTTTTAGGTTTTATATTCTTATGGAATTGGTTTTTTCTTTCTATTCACGATTTTGCTATTTGTTGACTCTCTACATGACAGCTTCATATTTTTCAACAAGGTATAATTTTTGTTGACTCTCTACATGACAGCTTCATATTTTTCAACAAGGTATAATTTTTATTTTTTATCAAAATCACTAGTTTTTATGATAATAAATTTTAGTTTTAATAATTTTTTTATTCTTCATAAAAGTTATTATTTTCAAATTTTAATTATTTCAGGATCCTTTTACAACTTATGGATATTCTTTAATGTTCTCTATATCAGGGTATTTTGGTGTAACATTTGTATTGACTTTAGTTCGTATTTTTGGTGCATTACTTGCTGTGTCAGGTAGGTTTTTCGTTAATCATTTTTTACTTTTTTTTCCTTATTTACCTAGACTTTGATATTTCTAGATAATTAGCTCAAAATAAGAATTAAATTTACTGTAGTTAAATTTTTACTACTTACATTTTACTGACAGATTAGCGCATTTATTTTAAAAATTTGTCCTGATTGCAAACTATTAACTAGTTATTGTATTCTTGCCAAACGTCTTAGGCCTTGTTAATCTAATTGGCTCAAGTCTTAGAAAGATACAGCTCTTCCAGAATCTAAGTAGAATTTTTTTTTTTAGTATTTTGAAATAATAAGGTCTTAACTAATATAACAGTTATGGATGTATTCAAAATTACCATAATAGCATGTCAGAAAGCATTGATCAGAGATATTGGTATTGAAATATTTATTAGCACTTGAATTCTTTATGGTGTTTTATCTTGATTTTGTTTTTTAAGATTTTTTCAATGAATTTTTAAAAAATTTTCAAAAATTCAATTTAACATACAGAAATTTTCAAAAATTCAATTTAACATACACTGGTCAACAAAGTTTTGTAACAAAAAAGGTGCTTACTAATTTTGAATTTCGCAATTTGACAACAAGAGTAAGTTTGGCTTTCACACACTTTTTGTGTTACATGTTTGGGTTTGCTATTGAATATGCAAGCAAATTTTGATCTCTGCTTTTTGCTGTCCCAATGATTTGGATAGAACCAATCAACCACTCATCTTATTTTTATTTTAGTCTTACTGATATAAAAAGTATTACAATTAAAACAAAAAGTAAAATTAAGTATCCTGACCTGCCTTTGGTTAAAACACTGATCCTTCATGAAGAACTACCTGTACCAGAACCATCTCAAAGTTCCTATCTGACATCTATCAGTACCACCCTAAAGTTCTAATCTAGCATAGATGCCAGATTAGATGGCATAGGCCAGAAACAATCAAAAACAACATGTTAGATCTTGACTTTCATAAAGCTTCCTCATCTAATGAACCATATCTACTAACTCAAGGAGATCTCAATGATTTAGTATGTGGCTTAAATTTGTTTAAAAACAGGTAGAACCTTTGAGTTCTTGATTAAAGGGTTTGAATTTATTACAACAACAAAAAAAATGTTACTTTAGCAATCGAGAGCTAAAAGTTTTTTTCATAAGATAATCAGCAGGTAATAATGTCAGCATAATGTCAGCATAATGTCTTGGGTATAAAATATAAAGCAAATAAGTGGCATTTATTTATAGATAGTTCAAAAGAAAGTTTAAAGGCTGCTTTTTTATATATAAACAATAAACTTCCCTCTGCATATAAGCAATAGACTTCCAACATGAAAGTTGAAAAGAAAACCCATTAAATTTATCTTCGAAAAAATTGAATATAACAAGCACAACAGAAGTTAATGAAAATAATGAAGAATGTTGGTTTTTAGATTGATGACTTTAATGCTATGGCTTGAAAGAAGTGGTTTGATTTTTCACAGATACACCATATGCAGCCAGCTTATGGAAGAGACCAGCATGCCAATCTTTATGGAAAGCTTTAGATATGTCAAGAACAGTAACCCCTGCCTTGCCGCCTCATTCTAACACACATTAGGGTCTTGCAGTCACAGCAGTTAGCAAGTCAGCCGTAGAACGAGAAGATCAAAAACCATATTGATTGTCTGACAGTTATTTGACTCAAAATGAAATTTGTTGTTCAAAGACTTAAAGACCTTGCTAATAATAGAGAGAAAACTGATCGAACAATAGTTGGAGGGGTCAGAATGTTTTGCTGAGTTTTTAAAAATTAGAACCATGGATGCCAATTTTCAGTAGGCAGAAAAACAAGGTTCAGTTGAGCATTTATTAAATAGTGTAGAGAGAATTAAAGAGTGTTTTGGAGAACACTTTTGTAAAACTATGACAGGAATGTTGTCAGGACCACAACCCATAGAAGAATTTAATTGAGAAATGACTTTAGCAACAAAAGCTGGAGTGATTTGGATGTCCAATAATGGGTTAATGTGTTTAACTGGAATGGTAGGATTAGTATGGCCATTAGATTCAAGAGTAGAGTCAGAAAAAAGGTTTTTTGCAAATAGTTCTGATCCTTAGAAGTTATAAGACTCATGAATTAGAGATGGAATGTTTGACTTACCTTTGTTAATTAAACTGTTGAAGATTTTCCAAAAGTCTCTAGAGCCTAACTTCTGAGATAAGATATAGGATTTGTAAACTGGTAATAATGAAGCTTAGCATCAGTCAGCACCTTTTTACATTGATTTCTTGCAATAATAAAAAGGCGTCATCCTCAAGAGATTTTTCTTTTGAAAAAGACAAAAACTACAATTAGATATAGCAGCTGCACAAGAATGTGGAAACCATGGAGTAGAATAAGGCTTGACTTGGAACCGACAAAAAGGAATAAGAGCTTTCATACCTGCCAAGGACACAGGATGTTTTTAGGAGGCACATTTATTACCGTAAAGAGAAAAGACCAAGGACTGTCACAAAGAAAATTACCAAAAGAACCCAAGTCACCTTTAGGGTAGTTGTAAGTAGTCAGGTGTTCAGAACCACCTAAAGGAGAACAAGGAAAAAGATAAAACTTGGATTCATGAAAAACTTTGTGAAAGCTATGGATAGGAGTGGTGACAGGCAATTCATGAAAGATGATATATTTAAAGAAAAGCTTAGTAGTTTGGAAAAATCGCTTTGGGATTCATGGAAGTAACTTCTAATTTTCTAAGAAATCACTGATCAAGTGTATATAAAAGTATTGTCATGGAGCTGTTTTCTACTTACAAGGCTTTGAGCTTCTTTTTTCTGATAATATCAAATGATTAACATATCATGTAATTTTTTTGTTTTTGTCTGAGTTATAAAGTGAAATTAAAGATTTAAAAAAAAAAAAATTTAGTTCCAATGATTGTTATCATTGGAACTAAATTTTTTTGTAGAATAATATAGTAAATTTCCTGAATAGACTCTTTTACTATCAAAAAAACTCATTAATATTACTGAAAACCATGTTCAACTCAATAATAAACAATTTAATAGCCTATTAACTACTTAATTTTTCTAGCCCATCAGGAGGATGGCTGTTTGTTTTATCCAGGAATTCACACTTTCATCAACATTATGCCAACATATGCTAAAGAAGGCAATAACCCAGAGTATTAAGCTTCAATATACCAAATAAAGAAGATATATAGATGTTATTGATGATGAAATGGATTTAAAATACCTCCATATTGCTGATCAGTGTCAGATATATGTTAAATCTAAGTATGATAAAACTTGCGTGATTTTTGATGGATATGAACCAGGACCATTGTCATAGATAATGCGCATAAAAGCTGTTGTGCTTGAGTACTGTTGTAGCAGTGGGAACGAATATTTTGGTATTGTTGATGTTTGCATCAACAATAATGAAATTGATGTACTTAAAAATAAGCTCTCTACCTCTGCAACAAGAAGAGTTAGGCTTGGTTTCTGATAATTGTAGAAGTGTTGTACGACAGTTTTGCAATTTTGTTATGCAACAATTGTTGCATAACAAAATTGAATTTAGTGTATCAGCTGCAAGTCAGGAAATGTAAATAAAACAAAAATTTATGAAATAACATTTTAATAAGTCAAGATGGGACATAATAAGCAAAGTTTACATAAATGTTTAACTAATATTTATTCATATAGAAAAACTGTTTGTGTGTTCTGCAATTGCAAACTTAAAAAAAAATGTTGTACTATAAGTTGTGAAAATAATGAGACAAATGACTTTCAAATGAAACATTTAAACATGAAGATTACTAATAATTAAAAATTACTAATAAAGATTACTAATATTAAAAGAGCATTAAAACATTAAAAGTACTATTTTATTTAAAAGTTAGAGAATTAGGCTATTTTTTTTATGTTATTTAGAGAATTTTTCTTATGTTATTTAGAGAAATCTTTCTGTTTGATAAAAAAGTTACAAAACATAATAAATTGTGCTCACAAACCTCGCCTCATTAGCCTTTAAAAAGTATTTTCTGGCTTCAAGTATGTACTACACAAAATTTTGGTCCAAAGGTGCCAAATAAGTCTTAATAGAAATTTATTTTAGGTTACCCAATTTTAATTGAATATAGTGCCAAAGTACATAGGAACTATTCAAATATGTGACAGACTGCGTAAAGAGTATTATCAAATATCACATGGGGGAAGGAGGGAGGCGAGTTAATTGCAGTGTGATGTGACTAAAAGAACTTTAAATAGCAAACTCTAATGCAATGAGAAAATCCTGGGAAAATGTGTAAACAAAAAAAAAATTTTGTTTACACATTTTCCCAGGATTTTCATTTGAAATTCAATAACATCGAAAATGTAAAGAAACATGATCTAAAATGATTTTGCAAATTTTACTCCATAAGAAAATTACATGTAGTAAAGCAGCTTTGGTGTAGTGGTTAGGGTTCTAGCTTCAGAACTAGGGGTCTGTGGTTTAAAGCTGACTCTAGCCATATATATAACATTGGTAAGGAAGGAGGTGTGAACTTCCTTGTTAAATGCTATTCTGTGATGTTTTGTGATAAGACCGAAAGGATTTATTGGAACACCTAAACAATTTAAAAAAATTGTATACTAATTTTGATACAACGATTATGGAAAAACCAATTAGGAGCAGTTACTTAAAAACAATTAATATTGCTATCAAAAAACTTATTTCATTTTTTAACAATCTTTAAATTTGTATAAATAGAGTAAGAATTTTATTATTACAGTTGATCAAAAAATGATTTGAATGATATCATGTAAACAGGTACAAGATTTAAAAAAAATAATATTTATGCATAATCGATATTATTCTTAATTGCTATCAGATCAATAAATGTTATTTTTGAATATTTTATTATTATTATCATTACTTTTAATGTTTGGTGTCACTCATTTGATCAGACTATTGTTCGAGTGACGTCATCCTTAAAAGCTTAATTCAATTGTAATAATAAATTTTAGTATTATTTATGTTATTAGTAATATAATTTTTATTATATATTTATTTTTAATGTTATGTTTGAATAAAAAAAATAACTTGTCTTTGCTGCTTAAAAAAAGTGCATTTTCGCAAATCTATTTATGAAGGTTACTTAAAAGCATTCAGAAACAAGCCAAAGCAAAAGTCTCAAGCAATACTCAATAGTTCATACTCAAGCAATGTATGGTCTCTAAAGTCTCAAGCATGGTATGGCCGAGAATAAAACAAATTGCAATACAACTTCCGATTTAAATATAGAAGTTGAAAAAAAATTGAAAGAGCTGAAACAAATTAAACTACAAAAAAAGGTTGGTATTTTATCCTACTGGACAAAATTGTCAAACATTAACACACCAAAAATGTTTGTGACCAATCTAAAACTACTTTTGATCATGAGACTCTATTACAAAAAATCCAGAGAAAGAAAAAGAAAAGAAAACTGCAGTTAGTCAAAAGTTTTAACAAACACGCCCAAAAACAAGATCAGTTGAAAAATGAAAATTCTTTTTTACAGTATACCTGACTGAAAAATAGAAATTATAACTTGTTATCACAAGTGGATTACCAAACACTACAAAAAGAAAAGAAACTTTTGATAGCAAAAACCAATATCTTGTACTTTGTCAAATAGCTACTGAGCGTTAAAAAGCAATCAGACTATAAATAAAAAGAGCAATAAAAGCTTTAGATTCAGATACTAGAACAAACAAAAAACAAACAAACACAAATGATGATGCATAGGGAGTACAAGGTAAGTTGCGGATCATGGTTTTTTAGTTGCTCCTTCACACAAAGCGGGATGACAAGCATATCAGAAAAAGTCAATACTTCCTTCATATTACATTTTACGGAGTATAAAATGTGGTTTAAAAAGTTAGACTTCATCCTAGTTGCTCAACGTCATCTGAGTTCACTTGTGACAGTTGACATCATTGACCTCAACTGGCCTTCAAAAATCATTGAAGAACATGGAACTCCAATACTTGAATATCAAAGTTCTATTTGGGAACAAATTTTGACCTTAACAGAATTTCAACAATTTTATTTTTTTTAAACACATGCAGCTATTCCGATTAAAGTATACACTTATGAAAATTTTTATTTCCTTGTCTTTGAATAAAAAAAAATTTCACGTCACACACTCAGGCAAGGAGGGGGTTCTCAAAATGTAACATGTGGGGAGGAGGGACTCTAAAAACGGTAAAAAAACTGTCGCGTATTATTTGAACAGCCTCATATAATATTTTTTATTTATTTTAGTGACTACCTTTAGAAAAGCTGTAACTATAATTTTATCATTTGTAATGTTTGCTAAACCCTTCACTTTGCAGTAAGATATTTATTATTCTTTTTATCGTTTTACATTAGTTTTTGTTTTAAAATTGATTTAAAAAAAATAATTTATGCTTTTTGTGCTAAATTAATGCTTGTTACATTTTTCAATTCATTTTATTTAGGTACGTGTGGTCTGGTCTTGTTGTATTACTAGCTATTGCCCTAAATATGTATCAAAAAAACAAGCAGAAAATCGATCTTCAAATTGATACAATCGTTCATCAAATTAATTTAAGATTTTGTAAAAAACATAAACACATTCAAATTTCAGTATGACCATGGTAGAAGCAATTTTTTTATGTGAATACATACATTTACATATTACAAGTTTTCACATTTTTCGGATTTTTTAAATTTCTATTTCTACTTATAATAGTTGTTAAAAACTAAAAGCGTAGAAACTACTAATATTCGAAACTACAAGTACAAGATGTATAAGATTTAGGGACTAGGAATCAGTGTTATCAGTGTTATAAAATTTATAGACTGGGAATCAGTGTTTTAATCAATATTTTTTTGTCAAAAAGCATGGTGCTCAAACAGTTTAGCACCAAAGGAGTTAACACTGTTTTAAAGAAAACAAAATTAACTTTTGCAGAGGAAATAATTATAAACTAATTGTTGGTTTATATGTTAGTTAGCTCTACCCTTAGAACCAATTTATTTTAGGGAATAAGACTCCTCAAAATTTTCAAAAATAATGAGATATTTCCTGAAACGAAATCTATCGCTTAACAACAAATAAATATCGTTTTTTAAACTTTTTTAAAACGTAAAAGCAACGGATTTATTACTAAAAATTTAAAAGTTTTGTAATAAAGTAGTGGTTTGTAAACCTTTTTGCATTTTTTAGAAAAATGTGTACATGTCAATTGTACAATTGTAGTTGTAAAAGTAGTTGTAAAAGTTATAAAAAGTTATAAAAAAAGTTATAAAAAGTTGTAAAATTGTAGTTGTAAAAGTTATAAAAAAATACATAAGTAATAGTAGGGGAAAAAAGGAAAAACATTTCATGCTTAAAAAATCTTTTTTCAAGTTAAAACAATTTGTGTAACTTATGAGCTTGCTTCTGGCACACCAGGTCTGGATAGTTATAGATAGTGTGGTGCAAGCATCTGGCTCCACGTGTATTCTGTTTCTGTGTTTGATTTCAATGATACTAATTTGACTAAACCTAATTCCATATTCCCAAGAAGCCGAGAATGGCATATTTTTGATTGGAAAGTTCTGTTGTTGCTCTATCCAAAACTCATAACCATTGTCCTTTTCTTTTAAATGGTTTTTCATCATAATATCTGACTGCAAATTTATTAGCTCTTTGTTAAACTATTAACTAACTATGTTAAATCTTCAGATATAAAGGCCATTGATTCTTTTGCAAATGGCAGAGCTAATTTTTCTCTTTGATTGAGTCAGAGTCAACCCACTCTAAAATTTGTTTAATGTTTTCTCAGTGGTTCACAATTTCTGAAATAAATTTACATACCATTGTTTTTATTCATAAATACACACAGTGGTACCAGTTCTTCGACATAACATTTAGTGTAGTAAAAACCGGAAAAGTTTAAACTGTTGCAACGATATCAACATATTTCACGTATTCAACTAGATCAATTTTCTTTTGTGATAAAAACTCTTTCAACTCCTCTCAGACTCTTAGTTCAAAAAGATAGCGAAATAAATTTTCTTTTAACTGCCAACGCTCAGTTGTTAAAACCGGCATACCATCCATAAAGTACGTACGCAGGTATGGGGGGAGAGAGAGGGGGCTCCCAAAAGAGCACGAACGTGTACAAGAGGGGGCGGGGCGTTAAAGACAGTGAGTACGTACGCGGTTTGACTATCTTTTCTAATCTTGATTTTTTTTTTTTTTAAGCATTTAATTTCACAAAACAAAATACTGATTTGTGTGTAACAAATCAGTATTGTGTTTTTTTTTTTCTTTATAAATAATCAGGAGACCAAAAAAAATCGACCGACAATCGTTCAAATATTTTTCGCTACCGTTTGATTGGTAGTTTGGTAGGTAATTTGATTGGTAGCGAGATGAGAAGCAAAAAGACGTCAAACAAAAGCAAATTATTTTTTAAATTCTTTTTTTTTAATTACGGTTCGCACGCTGCACAGTGAATCGACTCATACAATCTAGCTTGACAAAAGTCAGTTCAAGGAATCAATTAGTAGATATTCCCATGATATTACAAAATACTCCCTAGAGATTAATTCAAAATATTAAATAGTGCACGCGTTTTGAAGTGTTAAATCATTAGCGCTCAAGTGTCACTTAAAGATAAACAGATTTTTGTAAAAAAAAATAGCTGCAATTTTGCTGTGTAACAATAACGTATAACTAATTTGTTGTAAATAATAATTAACTCTGCTGTGATGAATTTTACATTAGAGGGTATGTACTTTGTATTTTATCAAAAACTTATTTAAAATAATTGGCATAAATGATATTCTATAGATTTAAAAAAACTATGTTAAAATTGCAACTTTTTCGTTTTTAATTTTCAAAGCGTGTAACAAATTTTATCCAAATATATCCAGGCTGATTTTTTTATATATTGAAGATAATAAATAATTTTTTATATAATATGGCAGTTACATTATTAGAAATAACAAAATTGTTTGGAGATTACAAATAAGAATTTGGACTGATGTTAAAGCAACAAGAAAAAGTTTTTATTAGTATTATTAGTGGAAACTTAAAAATATTTAATGGCAGATTAGAAAAAGTAGAAAAAGACATCGACGATTTAAAACTTAGTTTGAATTTTCTTTCAAGAACAACTAATTGATGAAAAAGTTATGAAAGCAAAAGTTTGCAGTAAAGAAAACAATTCAGAAAGTATACGCATACAAAAAAAATTAAAGGAGATAGAAGATCGGTCGAGACGTAATAATTTAAGAGTAGATGGAATTGGTGAAAATGAAGGTGAAAGCTGGAAGGAAAGCGAAATAAAGGTTAAAAAAGTTTTTGAAGATATCTTATCTGTTAATAATGTCAAAATTGAACGGGCCCATAGAACTGGCAGCAAGGAATTTAAAAAGCCAAGAACAATAGTAATAAAACTTTTAGATTATAAAGATAAAGTCGAAATTTTGAGGAAGTTGAGTAAACTAAAAGGGAAAAATGTTTATATAAACGAAGACTTACGACATCGAAACGACATAAATCCGGAAAGATTTAAAGAAAAAAATGAAAATTGAAAGAGCGGCTGGTAAGTTTGCCTTCATATCTTACGATAAATTGATAATTCGCGATTGGGATGCAAAAAAAAAAGCAATAAGTTTTATAATATTTGTAATTAATTAACGCAATTTTATTTTCATTATTACTATGCATATTTAATGTAAACTGTTTTTAAAAATGGAGAAAAATTTCATATTTAAATCTTCTAATGAAAATGACATCATCGATGATAACGGCACTGGTTCAAATTATTTTAGTCACAAAATGCTAGAAAGTCAATACTCTTCAGTTTCTGAATCATCACAATATCTAAGAAAAACTAAAAACACTTTTTCAATTTTAAATATCAATATTCGAAGTTTAAATAAAAACTTTGAAAATTTAAAAATATTATTGGATACAATTAAACACGATTTTAAAATTATTTGACTGACAGAAACTTGGTGTAAATGCGGTGAAACAAATTATGAATTTGAACTAATTAATTAAACATCAATTCATCAAGCACATGAAGTAAATGCAGGTGGGGGCGTTTGTATTTATATCCACAGTTCAATAAATTTTGTCTTACGTAACGATCTCTGCGTCAATGAAACAGATTGCGAGTCTTTGAGCATTGAATTAGTAAATAATGCAGAAAGAAACACAATTATAAATACTTCTTATAGACCGCCATCTGGAAACTTAAAAAAAATTTAAAACTCATCTTAAAACATTTCTAAACCAAATTATAAATAAAAAAAACATATTTATATGGTCGGAGATTTTAACATCAACCTGATTAACTATGCCTCAAATATTAATGCTAAGAATTTTATAAACACTCTCCTACAATATAACCTTATCCCAACAATAAACAAATCTACAAGAATAACAAATAGGTATTCTACTCTTCTTGATAACATCATAACTAACAACTTTGTTAATAACCCTCTTTACATAGGTATAATACAGACCGATATTTCGGATCATTTTCCTACATTCTTAGCTACAAATAACCTTTTAATAAACAATATTTCCACAAAATCCCCCTTAATTCGGCGACATATCAATGAAAACTCCTTTAAAAAATTTAAAAACTGTTTACAAAATTGCATCGATTGGGATCTAGTACTGCAATCAAATGATGCTAATAATGCATATGAATTGTTTCTTAATCAATTTTGCAAACAATATGAAATAGCGTTTCCAGAAATAAAAAAAATTATAAATAATAAGTCGCTCCAAACTCCCTGGATGTCTAAAGGTTTACTAAAGGTTTGTTTAAAGGTTTACTAAAATCTTCAAAAAAGAAAGAAAAATTATATATAAAATATCTTAAAGAAAAATCTTATAAAAATGAAATAATTTACAAAAATTATAAATATATATTTGAAAAAACCAAAAAATACTCAAAAAAACTTTATTATGCTCAGTTATTAGAAAAAACCAAAAAAAACACTAAATAAATATGGATTTATATGGAAAAAATAATTACAACAAAAGCACGCTGCCAAAAAATCTTTTAATTAATGGAAAGTTAGTCTATGAAAAATCAACTATAGCTAAAGAACTAAACAACTTTGTTAATATTGGCCCAAATTTGGCCTCTAAAATTCCTAATAATTCCATTCCATTCGATTCATACTTAATAACTTATGATAAATTTATGGATGAAAGTGATTTAAAACTGAGTGAGTTGAGAACTGCTTTTAGCAGTCTCAAAAGTAAAAAAAGTGAAGGTTTTGATAAAATTAGTGTCGATATTGTAAAATCAGTATTTGACGTCATTGAACCTTCTTTATTTCACATTTTCAATCTCTCATTAAAGTCATGTATTGTTCCTGATAAGTTAAAAATTGCCCGTATTACACCAATTTTTAAATCTGGAGATAATTCAAATATTTTAAATTAAAGGCCTATATTAATATTACCATGTTTCTCAAAATTGCTAGAGAGAATAGTGTATCACAGACTTTATAATCATCTAACTGAGAATGATATGTTTTATTGCAAACAATTTGGCTTTAAAAATAAACATTCTACTGAAAACGCAGTAGTTGAATTTTCCAATCAAATATCTAACGCCTTAGATAATGACTGTTTTACATTAGGAGTTTTCATTGATCCGTCCAAAGCTTTTGATACCGTAAATCACTATATTCTAATAACAAAACTCGAAAACTACGGAGTGAAAAATAAAAACTTACTTGGGTTCAAAGATTATCTGTCTAAAAGAAAGCAATTTTTATACTATGATCAAACTAATACAATTCCATAGTCCATAACTTGCGGGGTTCCTCAGGGATCTATTTTAGGACCCCTTTTATTCCCGTTGTACATAAACGACTTATACTTATCAACAAATCTTTTAGACCTAATTTTGTTTGCTGATGATTCTAATCTTTTTTTTTCTCACAGAGATGTTAAATATCTTTTTAAAATAGTTAACGAACAGCTATGTAAAGTTAGTGAGTGGTTTGAAAGTAATAAACTTTCACTAAATGCGGATAAAACAAAATATATACTTTTTGATAAAGTAAGTAAATCTGAAAATATTCCTCTTAAATTACCAGATTTTAAAATTAATAACACTTTTATTAAAAGAGAATCATTCATAAATTTTTTAGGAGTAAAATTGTTTGAAAACTTACAGTGGTATTCACATATAAATAGTATTGAAAAAAAATCTCAAAAAATATTGCAATAATGTTTAGGGCGAAACCTTTTCTAAATATATCACCCCTGAAAAAATTGCATTTTGCCTTTATCCATAGTTATTTGTCTTATTGTTATACTGTGTGGGGTAGTACTAACCATACAAAGCTAAAGAAACTCTACAACAAACAAAAACATGCGTGCAGAATAGTATTTGGAGTCGACAGAAGTGTTCCTTGCGAACCACTTCTACGTATGCTCAGTATTTTAAATGTGTATAAACTTAATTTACACCAAGTTTTATTATTTATGTTTAAAACAAAAAATGGGTTATCTCCAAAAATATTTCAATCTTATTTTAATATAAATTAACCAACAAAGTTTTCAGATAACAATTTTATTGTTCCAAAATATAAATTAAAATTAACTTCCTATTCAATTAAATACCGCGGACCTAATCTGTGGAAAAAGTTTCCAGATATTGTTAACAATAAACAGAATACATTAGAGCAATTTAAGGACGAATCAAAACGATTATTATTATTCATGGATATTTCCAACTTAAAATGTTTATTTTAAACTAAAAATAATCACATAAAAAATAGATTTAATTCTATCAGTCATTAATTTAAATTAATACAAAATATTTAAAATAAAAATATATATATATAAAATATCACTGATGATGTTAATAATTTATCTAGTGATTATATTAATTATGAAATTTAATTCCTTGTTGTCTTTTATCCTCAAGAAATTTTATTCTTTTGACTTTTTTATTTTTTATTAATATATTTGTTAAACATTTTAGCAATTGTTTTCAACACTTCTTAAAAAAAAAAAAAAAAAAAAAAACTACTTTTTTTATTTCTAATTATATTAGTTATTTTCGGTTTTCATTTCTATTTGTTATTTTATATATATTTTTACATTCTGTAATGTAGAATTTATTGCTATTATTTCTTTTAAATGGGGCTCGGCGATTAGGCAGAATACGCCTTCTTCTTGCTCCAGCCAATAGTTTATATAAATGTATTTGCAATGTAAACATTTTTAAACGGCAAAATAAATAATAACAATTACAAAAAAAAAAAAAAAAATATTATAACCACAACAATAAGGCGTCTAAATATAAAAATTTGGCTGCCCATGTTTGCCCATTTCATTTTTATCTAATTTTTTTCAGACCGAGTGTATTCTATTACAAAATTGGAGTTATTTGAAGAATGACAAAAACATACAAAGGAAGAATGAAATTCTCTCTTGTGTGACTTTATTCTGAAAGACTATACTACAGAAGATGTTACTAGTGATTCGAAAAAAAGTAATAGAGTTAACAATGGCAAGCATATCCGTTAAATTTGCACAAAAGTGGAATGCAGCCAATAGAAATATGGATCATTTAAAAAAAAAAAAAATAAAAGCTGGTTAGAGGACAATAATTAAGAATTTAAAATAGTAAGTCAGCCTCAAGGTCGGCCAAAGAAAAACTTTGAATACTCATCTTCAAAACCAAAAGACGTAGAGTTGAAGACTTATTGCAATTGCGGAGTGCCAATGAATTAACAAAAGCTGCTGAAATAGCACGTCGTTTGTCGGGTCAAAGAAACGTAGCTACTTCTATTAGAAAAAGTACAGAAACCTTAGAGCGAAGAAAATCCACTGATGTTATTTGTGGTAGCAGGCAGTTGAGTAGCGATGAGGCACTTGTTTATTATGTAGATTCCAAGTGTGTCACTCTTATAAGAAAACAAGAAAGTGGTTAATGAAAGCAGGGAATGAAGTGTTTCCGTCTTACTATAACTCATGTAAATCCAAAAAGTTGTGTTACCCTCCAGAAGAATTTATTTCTATCTCAGAAACACGAGCTGAAATTAAACTTCAAGCCATATTGAATAAAACAACTGAACGTTTAATTGAAACACTAAGTCAATTTCCGAAAAATGCATCCTCTAATTTGTCGCTTACATTAATAAGCAAATGGGGATGTGACGAGAGTTATGGCCACATTATCTATAAACAAAGATTTGAGAACTCCGATGCTAATAATAAGTTTCTGTTTGTGTTTGTCCCGTTGAGATTGAGTGATGGCTCTAATACTATTATTTGTCAAAATCCTCGGCCATCGTCAACACATTATTGCCGACCAATTAAATTCACATTTTCAAAAGAAACACAGGAATTTACTTTAATAGAAACTGACAAAGTTTTAAAAGAAATATCTGAACTTCTTCCAACACTGTGTACTGTTGGTGAATTTAAATTTATTGGTAAACACAATCTGTTACTTACAATAACAGACGGAAAAGTATGCAATGCTTTAACCGATAAGCGCTCTACAGAAAAATGTTATATTTGTGGTGCTACTCCAAAAATGTTGAATGGTGAATTAAAAGGTATGATTGAATGAAAAGAAAATTACAATTTTGGTCTGTCTACCTTGCATGCTTCGATACGTACTTTTGAATGCTTGCTACACATTAGCTACCGTTTAGACATTAAAAAGTGGCAAGTTAGAGGCAATGAGGATTGATGCCGTATCAGAGAACGTTTGGAAGAGATTAGGCAAAAGTTTAGAAAACAAATGGGACTTTTTGTGGATAGACCAAAACCTTATTATGGCAATACAGATGATGGCAACATAGCTCGCAGGTTTTTTTTTAAATCCAGAAAAAAGTGGAGAGATTACAGAATTAGAATTCGAATTAATTAAAAAATTCAGTGTTTTATTAAGAACGCTATCTTCTGGCCATGACATTGATTGTGTCAAATTTGAAAAACTTTGTTCTGAAACCAGAACTTTATATTTACATTTATATTCGTGGTATTACATGCCTGTTACAGTGCTTAAAATTTTAAAGCATAGCACATACCATAGTTATAAAGTTGTGTATTTTTCCAATTAGCCAACTCTCAGAAGAATCTCAAGAAGCACGAATTAAAGATTGAAAGAGATTTCGAGAACATTATACTTGGAAAAAGTCACGCATTTCTACAAATATGGATTTGCTGAATATGCTCTTAATAACATCTGACCCTGTTATCGATTCGCCCTTAATCGCATTTTCTCCACAGAGTTTTACAAAAAGTTTACAGGAAGCGACTTATAGGAAGTTTATTTCTTTTATTTCTTATGCGAAATAACTTCTTTAAAAAACCAGACACTCAGTTTACAACTAACACTTGAAACGTGCATATATACAGTCGGAGTTTTTTTTCTTAATAAAAACTTTTTATCCTATATTTTTACCCATCATTGATTTTGGACCATTACACAGTGAGCCAGAGGTAAGCAAAACCCTTCAAAACCAACTTTTATTATTTTGTAAATCTAGAGAACCTCGGCGCTCTAAAACAGATATGAATTTTTTTCTACTGTGATTTTTGAGCTCAGTATATCAATTTTACCACAAAAATGGCAATATTTTACCCTTCAAATATTGGTGAAAATGTAAAAAAATCATTTAAAAATGAAATATAAGGCCAGCAAGACAATTTTGCAACATTTTAACTTCTTAACGGTTTAAATTAGTCCAGCAACATCATATTTTGAAATAAGAAGAAATATGAAAATTCATTTTTTATGCTTGCTTTTTGTTAAAGTGTTTTTCATAAAACCCCTTAAAATCTGCAACATTTTTTTAATACTGACCTAAAGGTCAGTATTAAAAGCAGAAAAACACTTGGTTGCACATATGATCTACTTTAAATTACTCTCTCATATATAGATAAAAGTTTACAATCACATTTTCTGAGCTCAGCTGTGCACAGTAAGTACAAGGCTTTTTATTATAAATGATAATCGTAGAATTTGCTTTAAAAAACTGAAGAAGACGTTTAAAGAACAGTTTTAATCATTTAAATCTTGTTAAAATCTTTTTTAAATACTTTTAATGTTATTGTGGAAAGTTATGGAACATTTTATGAAGAAGGATGGGAACAGATAAGGATTTGGAGGCTAGGAGCAAATAAGTCCCAAAATTTTATCTCACTACCACCACCACCCCAAAAGTGAGGACAACAAGTTGATAAAATATTTTTTGTACTATTCTCAACTAGACTTATATTCATCGAAAACTTTTAAGTTTCATAGTATTATCTCTCAGCGTTTAAAAATTATGACCATATAAAATTTGTCCCCCTCAAATTGGGGGGGGGGGGGGGGGGTTAAGGTGAAATTTTAGGCCTTTTATGTTCCTAGCCTCCAATTATCGAAATTTTTTGCGAAACATCACTATTTGACATAAGTATAAACATACAAATGTTTGGAGTTTGCTCTAAGTCTGGAAGTTAGCTATCTCAAACACCAAAAAATGCTGGATTCGTCACTGAAGAGATTTATTACACTGGTTTACAAAAAAAAATATTTACCTGGTATCTTTGGTTGCTATAAGTGATAATAAGTTTTTGGTGCTGATTCTGAAAATCAAAGTAGTTTTTCTGAATCAGGTCTGGATTTCTAAATACCTGACACTTTATATGATACCATTTAAGGCTAACTACCCCATATGTAAGGGTTAACATATATAATAGAAACAAAAATAAATTATGTTTTTATACATTTTTATTCTAACAGACTATCTATTTTATAATATTAATACAGTGAACCAGTTCAGATTAAAAAACATTCAATCCTATTATTGTAGTTTTGTTTACCTTAAGATCTACATATTACACCTTTGTGGAAAATAAGTGCAGTTCATCCGATGTCCATTAATTGCTCCATATTTTAAGTTTGCTGCTATGAAATTAAATGCCTCATTAAAAGTGTGTTTTCTTCGATTTTCTTCTGTACGGGGTTTCACATTCCCTCTTAAGCATCCAACAGTAGTCCCCCATCATTCCGGGGTCCCATCGTTTGTGGTAGTGCTTCTCCATAGTGCCAATGTCTTGGTGAAAACGTTGCCCATGCTCGTCCGAGACCGCATCAAGATTCTCTTAAAAAAATCCAGATGGCTATGCAAGAAATGTACTTTTAAAGACAACCTAACACCAAGATCTTGATATGCACTCAGCAGTTCTCCAACTTTATCTTCAAAGTTGGGAGCTTTGTGTAATCCTAGAAACTTTCGCAGATATCTTTAATAGCACTCCATTCTCTGTGTTCATTAACATTTAGTTTATTAAAAAACTCTGTGTCATTTAGGAGAACTCAAATTTGTGGGCCAGCAAATATTCCCTCCTTTACTTTGGCGTCACTTAGAGCTAGAAAACTCTGACGCACATATTTGAACCAATTGCTCTCTGGATTAATGGGTTTGAAAAAGTCCTTTATGAGTCCTAGTTTTATATAAAGTGGTGGCAGGAGAATGTTTCCTGGATCAATTAGTTAGATTTAACACTGAGCGGTCGTGGAGTAAATTTTTCACGCGGGGCCAGTTCTTTTTCACTTAGTGCTCCTGTGTTGCCCGGCTGTCCCACAAACATAAAAAGCACATGTATTTTGTGAAGCCACTCTGCATGCCTAACAGTAAACCAATTACTTGAGGATCACTACATATTTTCCGTTTGTACTGATCATTCTTAATTGTATTCAGCAGTATAACCACGTTTTCGTAGGTATCCTTCAAGTGTACTGACTGTGCAACTGGAACGCATGGATATGTATTTCCATTTTGCAATAGCACGGCCTTTACACTACGTTTACTGGAATCAATAAACAGACGCCAGTCATCACGGTTATGTTTAACATCAAAAAGTGAAAACAGTTTTTCAAGATCTGAACAAAAGCATAGCTGATTAACTGTCTCAAAACAGCTTGTCAATTCAGAACATCGGCTACAAAAAAGGATGTAATCGCACATCACCAGCAACCAAATTCCATTGTTTAAGTCTTGATGCTAACAGTTCTGCCTTGTATTTGGACAGATATAAGTCCCTTACAAAATCATTTAAATTTTGCTGATTGAGTAGATGAGGCACAGACTTACATTCTTTAGGCTAGTAATCAGTATCAGATGAAGAATTTTCTAGTTCTGATTCCTCTTCTTCTGAAGGTGCTAAAATTTGCCTCTCTACGGGTGCCATGGGAACTGGTAACTCGGAACTATGTGGAACTGGTTTTATAGCAGATGCTACAATGGAATAATCTGTTTTGTTTCTTGTTTTAAAGCTCAGTCCAGTAATTTTGCTCATGGAATAATAGCAGTCATTCGCATAATTTTGCAGTTCACGCCATGCCATAATGACACACAAAATGTCAGATTTTTTCTACCATTAAACCACGATGCCAGCACCAAACAACAGTTACTACAGCAAGTATGTGGGGCCCATTTTTTGTCCTGATATCCGATGGGGCATCCAAAATAATGAAAATATGTGGTCTTTCTCAAAGGTGTCATTGTTTTGCGATGTCCTACAGGAGTAAAAAGTCCACAAGTATAGCAGAGCAAGTCTGAGTTGTTTACACATCCTCTGCAGCACATGGTGATTTAGTATATGACAATGATAACAAACTAATAACAATTGTTTGCTTACTTTAAAATGATTCAAATTACTTCTTTGTAGATTTTCAAAACTTTTTTCAAAGATTTCTAAGCTGTACCAATTCAAGTGCACACAAGATATTTTTCTAACTATATTTATTCTATACCAAACACTGTGTTAAAATAGGTTAGTGCAATAAATACAGTGTATACACAATAAATACTAATAATATGAAATTTAACACTAATGACATATATACATTTATATCGCATATGTATGCAACATCATAATTGGTTCTTTTTTGAACATCGTATTTTTGGTTGGTTGTATTTTCCCCTCCAACCGTAAAACCGTAAAATCATAGAACCTGTTTTTCTATTAAATTTAGTTTGGATTAAGACAATTGAGTAATGAATATACTCATCAGAATTACGGAAACTGTATATCTTTAAAATCCAGGGGTCATTTTCTAGATTTTGTATTATTGAAAATGCGTTTAAATGTGAAAAAAGTAGTATGGATATCAGAGAAACTTGACCTAACGGAAAGAAACTGATGGTATTTTTGGAATCAGCACTAAAACTTTACGAAAACAACAGAGAGCACTACACAATAAAATTCTCCGGGCCTCAAACATACTATAATCTTATGATGAAAATGCTTTGCAGAATAAGATGTAAAGGAAAAATCAAAGACTCCAATCAACCTGAGATGGCCAAGAGGCTCTTGATGTACTAATGTATGATGCATGTCATCACCTACATTCTTAAATATATATATATGTATATATATATATATATATATATATATATATATATATATATATATATATATATATATATATATATATATGTATATATATATATATATATATATATAGATATAAAATATGTTAATAAAGTTCAACTTTATTGAACGTTATTTGTTTATATTCACAATATCAAAGAAATTGAGTACATAAAATAAATAAAATTACGAAAATGTCTTGACAGCTAATGACCACATCTACTTGTGCGATCATAACCAGGCTTGTGGAGCCAAGCCGGAGCCGTGGAGCCGCTTTTGGTGGAGCCAGAGCCGAAAAAATTGATCAGCTCTCGTATTTTTTATAGGAATAGAATGTATGTTTTTTTTTACAGTAGACAAATTTTATTCATTCATTGTTTAACTGATTTTTTAAATAAATTATTGAATTGCTATTTTTTTAAAATATTTTTTCTAACAGTTACAGTCTTGGCAAAACGTAATAAAAATTAACATAACGATTTTGTACTCAACAAAATACTTTCCCTTAATAGCACTTCTTATTATGTTTTATAACGAAAAAAAAACAAGTAAAGTATATATGGAAACATTCTTACATTATTACATATATTTCTTTATATTAAATTTTGATATTGATACTATGTTGTTAAATATTTGATGCGCAGTTTAATGATCAAAGGTTTTCATATCTTAAAAATTTACAACCCAGTGGGCATAAGACGTACAAAAGACGTCTTTTAAACGTGTTTGGAGCGTTTTTAACGTCTTCAGAACGTTTAAAAGACGTCTTTTTTAGGTACCGTGACTACTGGGTAGAATTAAAACTAAGAATATTTTCCCATTTCTTTTTTAATGTAATATGTGGTAGTAGAGTAGCGATAGTAATACATCAACCTTGTAATCATGAAATGTAAATATACTCCTAAAGGGGGAGAGGTTTAAAACGAAACATAGATATCTCTAAATATTACATTGTTTTCATCTAGGTTTCATGATTACACTATAAAGAAGATGAATTCTTTATAATCTTATGACGGCTTTTTTTAATCAACAAAATGACCAGTCACACAATCTACGGTAAATTCTTTTAGAAAAAAATTTTCAATTTGAAGAACGCCTTGTATATTCCAAAAAAAATTTAGTATACAAGGAGTATACTAAATTTTTTTTGGAGTATACAAGGCTGTCCACTACTAGATCTATATCAATTCTTCACGTTTATTAAAGTTGAAAAAGACCTTTCTCCGGTATAATTTTCAAAAGTAGTATAAAAATCATCCTTAAAACAACATTGATATTAGGGAATGCACCTTAGTAGCAAACAACATTGGTGCAATATTGGTACAATATTGACTAAATATTGTTAACAATATCGCACCAATATTAAATGTTTACGGTTTGATATATATATATATATATATATATATATATATATATATATATATATATATATATATATATATATATATATATATATATATAATTTTAATTGATTATGATAAAAAAATATGTTGGCATTATACTGCATTTTATATAAAGTCAATAATGTAAATAAATATTGGCTATATATAGGGTAGATTAGGGTAATATGAGCACCTTAAGCAAAAATTGGAATAATTTCAAAAATAATTATATTGTATAATTAAATAAAAATATTTATGGAATAATTTCAAAAATAAAGCGCTTGCTTTATAAGCAGGAGATCCAGGTTCGAAACGAGCTCTGGACAAATTTTCGCGTCACGGTAAGGAAGGAGGCGTGAATTTCCTGGTTAAATGCATTTCCGCGGTGCTCTGTGACAAGACCGTTAAGACTTCTTGGGGCACCTAAAATAAAAATTAAAAAAAAAAAAAAAAAAAAAAAAAAAATTATGCTGGATCCAAAATTTTTGCGAATAAACAATATTTAGGGATCCCTTTCATGATCCACTTAGATATTTGGGTATCCGAAATTTTTTCTTAAAAACACAGAGGTTTTAAAAAAGTAACAAAAATGCTCATATTACCCAGACCACTTGGTAATATGAGCACTTTAAATTAGCTCACAAAAAAACATTAATTTTGTAAAAAAAGTACCTACCTGACAATTAGAACTAAGTTTTGGAATATAATGATTCGTTATTAACAAAACTTATCATTAAAAGATCAAATTTTAAGCCTCTTTTTGTTGAAACAATACTACTATGTTTTCCGTAAGAAAAAAAAAATTAGTTCGTTATTTTTTCAATTTTATCAACTCAAACCTTTGAACGATAAAAATTCAATTTTTTTGAATTTAAATTACAGAAAAATATTTAGTATTGTTAAAATAATAAAAAGTTTTACTATATTTTATTTTTATTCAAAAAACCAATTAAAACCACTGCTTTTTTAGGACTTTAAACTAGGTAATTTCAATGAAAATCACTGGGTAATTTGAGCATGCTCATATTACACAAAAATGGCATCTTTAAGTAAAGTCAAAGCTAAATAGTTCTATGCATTGTTTTTCCAGCCAAAAAGGATTGGATTTTTAGCTAACATATTTTTCTTTATGAAAAAATTAATTTCATTATCTTAGCACCAAAATTTCGCGCCGCAGATTTATTCATGCGTGATGATATTATTTTAAAAACGCAAAAAATTTAATAGCGTTTTATTTAGATGATACCCGCTAATTACTGCATATAGATTTACGCTAATTGTACTGATTCCTGTTATCACCACATAAAGTCGATTCAAAAAATACAAAGCAACTTTAACTTCACTGCTTATATCTAAGAAATCTTTAAGTATGCTCATATTACCAAGGTGCTCATATTACCCTAATCTACCCTATATATATATATATATATATATATATATATATATATATATATATATATATATATATATATATATATATATATATATATATATATATATATATATATATATATATATATATATAGCCAATATTTATTTACAATATTGGCTTTATATAAACTGCAGTATAATGCCAACATATTTTTTTATCATAATCAATTAAAAACATAATTTAGAGCAGGTCATTTGTAATCAAATACAGTAGATGTACATACAGTAAATGTATATTCATGTAAATGCATATACATGCATATAATTGTATGTATATAGTGAATATAAATGTATATACAGTAAATGTACATATTTATAACCATGCTTATGCAACAATATACGTGCATTGTAAAGAAAAATAGGATTTCTAACATATATATTTAGTAGACAAGATTGGACTTTTAAGTAGACTAAAATTAAAATAATAATAAACGTTGACATTTTATATACATTTTTACTTTTATAAAACCTTCAAAAGGCCAATTCAAGTAAAAATAAAACAAAACGAAATGCAACTATGATTATAATATATCTTTATTTATTTATTTTTATTTTCTTACACTTTTGCCAATAAAAAAATATTTTACAGTCGTTACTTATAAAAAGTAATTACATGACCGGGGCTAGAAGACAAATTTAGTCTTATCACCAAGCCACAAAAAATGCGTCATTACTAGATAAAATATAGTTTCACAATAAAATGCAGTTTCAATGTATCTCTGAATTAATAATATAAAAGAAAATGTGAATATATCGCTTAGCGTTTAAAATTTATAGTTTTTCAAAGAGTAAAATTTAAGAATTGTTTTGTAAAATAGAATAAACAAAATTTAATAAAATATTGGTTAAGAATTGGTTTGAAAAAATAAGAAGATATGATTTTATACAAAATACATTTTATTGTTAGAGCAATTTATAACTTAACTTTTTTAATTAAATTTATAACACTTTATAACTTTTTTTTATTATTATTGATTCATTATGGTGATTTAAAACCTTAAAATATAAATATTTACATTTTTTAATGTAATTTATTTCGCCGTTAAAGAATGTTTACATTGCATATACATATGTCGAAATTAATGGCTGGAGCATGAAGAAGGTATATTTTTGCCTTATCACCGAGCCCCATATATAAAAGAAAATTCTACATAACCGAAACATACAAATATATATAAAAACATAAATCAGAATTAAAACAGAAAATAACTAAGAAAATAAAGTGTTGCTTACAACCGCTAAAATGTTTAAAAAATAGTTAAACAAAAATTTTTTAATAAAAAAAAAATAATATAAAATTTCATAATTAACATAATCACTAGATAAATTTTTAACATCATCACTTAAATTTCATTGATATAAAAAAATAGTTTTTATATGACTAAACTTACTTTAAAAGTAACTTTTAAGGTCGGATCAATTATGATAAATAGATAATGATTCCTGAACAGTAGTAATCGTTTTGATTCATTCTTAAATTGCTCTAATATAGCCTTGTTTTTTTTGACAATATATTGTCAAAAATTTTCCAGATATTGCAATATCTGGAAATTTTTTTCACTGATTAGGTCCGCAGTATTTAATTGAATAGGACGTTAATTTTAAATTATATTTGAGAAGAACAAACTTGTTATCTGAAAATTTTGTTGAATAATTATGATTAATTTTATTAAAATAAGTTTGAAAGATTTTTTTGGACAATCTCATTTCTGTTTTAAACACAAACAGTAAAACTTGGAGTAAATTGGGTTTATACACACTTTAAGCACGTAAAAGTGGTTCGCAACGCGCATTTCTATTGGCTCCGAACACTATTCTGCACGCATGTTTTTGTTTGTTGTAGATTTTCTTAAGCTTTGTATAGCTAGTATTAGCCACACAATTATTACAGTAAGACAAATAACTGTGAATAAAGGAAAAATACAATTTTTTCAGGGATACTACATTTAGAAAAGGTATAGCCTTAAACATCATTGCGATATTTTTTGAGAGTGTTGTTTTAATGCCATTTATATGTGAATACCACAGTAAATTTTCATCCAGTTTTACTCCTAAAGAGTTTACTTATGTTTCCCTTTTAATATAATGAGCAGCCGTGGCACATTGGTTAGAGTTCGGGCTCAGAACCCAGAGGTCCCGGGTTGATCCCGGCTCCAGCCCAATAAACAACATTGGTAAGGAAGGAGGCGTGAACCTCTAGTTAAATGCTCTCCCGCTGTGCTCCGCGATAAGACCGTAAGGACTTCTGGGAGCACCTAAAAAATGAAAAATATATATATAATTATTATTAGTAATAAAATTTGGTAATTTAAGAGGAATGTTTTCTGATTTATTTACGTAATTGAAAAGTATATATTTTATTTTATCCACATTTAATGAAAGTTTGTTACTTACGAACCATTCATTAATTTACATAACTGTTCATTACCTATTTTAAAAATTGTTTAATATCTCTTATATAATTTTGAAAAACAAGGTAGTATAGATATAGGCCTGTAATTTAAAATATATTGACTTATCTCCAGATTTAAAAATTGGTGTTATACGGGTTATTTTTAGTTTGTCAGGAATAATACCTGTCTTAATTGAAAGATAAAAAGCATTAAATATTGAAGATTCAATAATATCAAATGATTTGACAATATCAACACTAGTTTTATCAAAACCTTCACTTTTTTTACTTTTGAGACTGCTAAATGCAGCTCTCAGCTCGCTAAGTTTTAAACTAGTTTCGCCGATAAGTATCATGTGTTTTTATATAAATATGAATCAAAAGGAGTAAAGTTAGATGGAGTTTTAGTAGCCAATTTTGGACCAATATTAACAAAGTAGTTTTTTAGTTCTTCAGCTATAATAGATTTATAATGAACTAATTTTCCATTAATTAAAAGATTTTTTGACAGTGTTTTTTTTTATAATTATTATTTCCAACTAAATCCTTAATTACATTCCATACTTTTTTAGTACTTCCGTTTTTGTTTTTTTTAATAACTGAGCATAATAAATCTTTTTGTTTTTTCGAATATATTTTTGAATTTTTATAAGTGATTTCGTTTTAATAAGATTTTTAATAAGATTGTAGACACAATTAAGTTGACACATGTAGTTGTTACATTTATAGCTCTATAATTGGCTAGTTTAAGTCAACTGACACTTATCCTTCAAAAATAAATATCGTAATAAATGTAAAGTGTAAGATAACCGATAAATACATTAATAAAAAAATATAAATATATCAAGATTTTTATTAATGTTTAACAGTTTATTAATGTATCCGACATCTTTAAAAGCCATGCGCAATTTGCAATTTATTGGTAGCTAAGAATGTAGAAAAATGATCCGATAAATCAGTCTGAATTATACCAGTGTAAAGAGGACTATTATAAAAATTATTAGTTATGATGTTATCAAGTAGAGTAGAAGACTTTTTTGTATCTCTTGTTGGTTTGTTTGTTGTTGGAATAAAGTTATTTTCTAGAAAAGTATTTATAAAGTTCTTAGCATTGTTATTAGAAGCATAATTAATTAGGTTGATGTTAACCCCGTGAAAAATAAAACCGCGTCCCACATGGGTTCCGCGTGGGTTCCGTGTGGGATTGATAGGATTAACGTGGGACGGATTTTCCCATGTGGTATCCGTATGGAAATTTGTCACCTTAAACCCATGTGGGTAATTTCCCACATGGGTTACATGTGGGAACCATATGGTATTTACACACATGGGAAATCCCACGTGGGTTTCCTGTGGGATTTGCATGGGAATTAATTTAAAAGCTGGAAACTAAAAAAAAAAAATTTAAATCAACTTTGCATTGCGTTACGTTTATATTGTGTGAAAATATTTTATATTAATATAGAGAATGGCAAGCAAGTATGTAAGTACCACGAATAATTTTTATCTTTCTTTATAGAAATAAGATTAAGATTTGTGCAAATAGACGTATTATTAGGATAATATAATAGTTATTTGAATATAGATCTTGAGTAAATTATTTGCAAACAATTAACTGATACAAGTTGAAATGTTGTCAAAAACCAATCTTGCATGCATAGGACACTGCAGTGTCCCACAAAGAAATGCAGGTTTGAAAGTCAAAGAATTCCCAATTTTCTTTATTAAAAAAAGAAAAAAATAGGATGGAGATGGGTTTCTGTAACTTTTTTTATGCTCCAAAACTTTTAACTTTAGATATAATAAGGTCCTTAAGACTTAAGGGACTTACGAACTACATTGACGAACAAAAACAGGATATTTACAGAAACTTATTAATTTTTAATCTGGAGTACCACAGTGTTATTGAGAATAAAGCCTCTGGGTCCAGTTTTCAAAGTAATATGATCTAAGTAATGTTTAAATAAAATAATATGCTTTTAAATGCATATAGTTATACATATAACTCCTGATAGTTAACTATATGTATAACAAGTTATACATATAATTTGTTATAAAAACTTATTTTTTAAGGTTATGCTTGAACAAATTAGTACCAATTAATTCAAATTCAAGATTTAGTAACTCTTCCTGATGATCCAGCGATGGTGAAACTCCGAGTCGAAGATAAAAGTTAGATAAGTGTTTTTTACTAATTAATTATTGCTCTGTTCTTTAAGAACAATGAGCACTCTATTTGTAAAATACACTAACATAATTTACATATACATATTTATATATATATATATAATATATATATTTATATATATATATACATATATATATATATATATATATATATATATATATATATATATATATATATATATATATATATATATATATATATATATATATATATATATATATGTATATATATATACATATATATAAATATATACATATATATATATATATATATATATATATATATATATATATATATATATATATATATATATATATATATATATATATATAAATATAACATTAAAACAATAAAATTGATACAAAATTTCACTTTAAAACAAATACCATTAACATTGTGATGATAATAGCATTAGGAAACTAGTATTTATGTATTATTATTATACTATAAATAAATAGTTTTTTAATTCATTTTATAAAATGGAGACTGACAACTGATAATTAATGGAAATAAATACAAATTATAAAAATCATGTAAACTTCATTTATTATTACTAAATACTATATTAATGTTAGTCTACAAAGTTAAAATCAATTTAGAGCATTGTTATTAGTTCTTTTGCGATTTGCACTTCCACTTCTGTCTCTCAAATTTATAAAATAGGTGGTCAAAGCTTGCTCAATAGGTAGGTTCTCAGCATAGCAATGCTTTTTTCTTACACTTTCTAAAGAGAAATATGGCAAATTGATTACTTATTTTACCTAAATCGTAGGGTCATCTATGCATAATGATGTCAGATGATGACCCGGTTTATTGCACAACTTCACCCTTTATCAAACTCAGTCAATTTTTTGCCATCTCCCATTGAAAATGATGTCAGTTTTTGTTATCGTATTATGATGGTATATCTGAATTGTTAATATAATATAAAAAATGCATATACCATTAATTTTTTTCTGGTTCAATTATACATTTATTCTCAACAGTACTAAAAGTAAAAAAAAAAAACACAAATTGTTCTTTCAGATAAGCAAGCTAATTTCTGAATTTAAATTGTTTTTCCTATGATCCTCTACAGTTTTAAGCAACAAAAGCAAGAAGTTTTTAGACCACATTGTTGGTGTAAATACCTCTAAAACCTGCTCATAGCTAGCATAAATTGTTTTACTTTTTTTTTAAATAAAATATTTTACTTTTTTTTTTTAATTCAATTTTTTAATTGACATTATTTTGGTCTCAACATCCCCTCCCCATTGTCAATTATTGTTAAACTCACACTGCCCCTCTATCTACTGGCATCATTTATGGATGATCCCATAGCCTAAATACTATATATATATATATATATATATATATATATATATATATATATATATATATATATATATATATATATATATATATATATATATATATATATATATATATATTATTTTTACTTTATTTACAACACCATTTGAGATACAACAAACCCTTACAAAGCTTACAATAATTCAGTTAAAATTCAATCTGAGTTATTGAAACGTAATAAATTTAACATCAATAGAAAAGTAAAGCTGTCATCATTTAAAATGTAAAGAGTGTTGTCAAAATATGTTGATAGTAAAATTAAGTTACTAATAAAATAACGTTC
Source organism: Hydra vulgaris (assembly GCF_038396675.1). Classification (NCBI taxonomy): domain Eukaryota; kingdom Metazoa; phylum Cnidaria; class Hydrozoa; order Anthoathecata; family Hydridae; genus Hydra; species Hydra vulgaris. The sequence goes on along the minus strand of NC_088931.1, from coordinate 63,251,124 downwards.
AACAATGATAAATATTCTTACTGTAGTAAGAATTAGAACTAGTTAACAAATTTGAACAAATAAATATAAAATAGTGAAAAAACAAGGAACAAATAACTTGAACTTGAACTAAATCTTGAATTTGAATTAATTGGTTCTAATTTGTTCAAGCATAACCTTAAAAAATAAGTTTATATAATAAATTTTATGTATAACTAGTTATACATATAGTTAACTATCAGGAGTTATATGTATAACTGCATGCATTTTAAAGCATTTTATTTAATTTATATATTACTTTAGATCGTATTACTTTGAATACTGGACCCAGAGACTTTATTCCCAATTACACTGTGGTACTCCAGATTAAAAATTTAAAAGTTTCTGTAAATATTCTGTTTTTGTTCCTCAATGTACTTTGTAAGTCCCTTAAGTTATATGAACCTTATTATATATAAAGTTAAAAGTTTTGGAGCCTAAAAAAAGTTACAGAAACCTCCCTATCTCCCCCCTATTTTAATTTTTTTTTTTAATAAAACAAAATTTGACTTTCAAACCTGCATTTCTTTGTGGGACACTGCAGTGTCCCATGCATGCATGCTTGGTTTTTGACAACATTAGAACTTGCATCAGTCAATTGTTTGCAGATAATATACTCAAGAACTATGTTCAAATATCATATGAACATGTTAGAGAATGTTCATATGATATTTGAACATCACAAATTTAATGATATTGTTGTGATATGTTATATAAATAATACCATAATAGATTATGATATGAAAATAAGATATGAAGGCAATGATCAAAGAATAAATTTACTTATAGAAATTTAGATGTTTGTTTATTAGTTTCAGAATATTATATTATGTGTGACCGCGGCCTTCTATAATAAAAGGCCTTGACATCGCGCAACAAAGTTGTTAAACTGAAGGCCAATTCCTAATACTTTGTTTACATTTTCATCTTTTAACATTAGATGAAAGTTTGTGTTTTGCGCTTTTTTAATAAATCTTTAAAATGTGATTGGTTTATAAATTAGATAGCCCAACATCAAGACGATAACGTTGTAAGGTTCAAGGCGTTAACATTGTAAGGTAATAATATTGTCAAACTAACGATAAGTTTTTTTAATAATTAAATTGCCTTTAAAATGCTGTGTATCTCTTTGCAAGTCGAACTATCTCAACTACAACAAAAACATCAATTTATACAACTACAACTACAATATCAATTACAACTACAACAAAAATATCAATACTCAACTATGACAAAAACATTCAATTTATAAATTCCCGAAGAATCTAGAGGAGAGAAAAAGATGTAGTGAAGCTATCCCAAGAACTGGTTTTATTGTTACAGACTATATGGCATTATGTCAACTGCATTGGCGAAATGAAGCACCTTTTGAAAGCAAATATGGGAAGCAACGACCTTTAAACCCACCATCTGTTTTTAAAATATTCCGCCTAGTTGTTTAGCCACACCAGCAAGTAAAGTTAGAATAAATGTAACTTCAAGCGGTTTTCAAAGCATTTTACCAGATGAGTTAAATGATTTTCTTAAAGAGGATGAACTTATATTTGACGATATTCAATCTTTGTTAAGTGATAATAACAATGTTATTGTTTTCCAGCTTAATAAAAAAAGTTTGCACATACAATCTTGGTACAAACTTGGTGTTCCATTATTTATTTTAGTAATTTTCAATGATTATTTATTTGTAGCTAACCATAATGGCACAACTTGTAATATTTCATATTTAGCTGTAAACAAATTAAAGTTAATAAAAACAAAATCAGCTTTATTTGAAGCAGTTAGATTTTTAAAAAATAAAGAAAGTTCGCTTCTGTCAAATATTCTATTCAAACACCTTAATGCTATGAGAAAAGTTAATGTTGGTGAAGTTTTATATACTTCAGATATTATATGTAGAGCATATGAGTATTTTGCTATGCGACGAAGTTTATATGATTGTTTGTGTATTGACTACAAGTTGCTAAGTATAAGGACTTTAACCCTGTTGAGATATATTGATAAAACTTTTTTTTTGCTTGAATCAACTTTTGTTGGTGTTTTTTATTGTTGGTGATTTTTATTGTTACCATTTTTAGCAAAAAAAATTAAAAATACAGTTATCTTTCTAATATATAGATATATACTTTGTTATGGTTCTGCTTGTTATTGATACTATTTAATATTACATAAATATTCTTAATGAAATTTGAAATACGAAAAGCTTTTTTTTTTTTTTTTTAACTACTTATCCTTATTGATCACTTTTTTTCAGGATTCTCCTCATGGGTTCAAGCTCATTACGCATAATATGTGTTCAATTATGCATAATACGTTAGACATTGTAAGTAATAAATTAGGAAATAATTATTTGTGAAATATTGTAGTCAATAATGACTTCAAACTGGCTAATAATTAAAATTGCTCGACTAATAAGGTTCCTTATTAAAATTACTCTCTTTCTCTCTCTCTCTCTCTCTCTCTCTCTCTCACTCTCTCTCTCTCTCTCTCTCTGTCTCTCTCTCTGTCTCTCTCTCTCTTTCTATATATATATATATACACTGCAGGCCAAAAGTTTCCGGACACTTGATATTTTTATATAAAAAGCTAAAATTTATCCTGTATCATTAAATTAACCAATAAAATTAATTTATAATACTTAAACTTACTAATATTAAGTGTTTATGTAAGTTTGAGGTCAGTAATTGGGTATTACTGACCTCAAACTTAAATAAGTAAGTTTTTTTTTTTAATTGTTTATTTTAACTTGATATATAGCGTTACAATACTCTTAAGAGTTTGGTCTTGTTAAAGTTATTTATTTGTTGAAACATGAAGTAAATATTTATAATATAATGATAGCCGACTAAAATGATTAAGAATATTTAGTTTTGTTTAGTTTTCATTTGGTATTAATGATGGTTACATTAAAAAATCTTGAAAAAAATTTTAAAATTTTATAATTCGACTATTTAACTAAAAATATGGGTAAGAAACTTTCTTTAACGGTTGCAAAACGTTCTGAAATAATTACATTACATAAAGAAAGTTATTCAGTTCGTAAAATTTGCAAAAAATTAAAAGTTGCCAGAAGTACTGTACAAGATACCATCAAACGATGGAAAGAAACAGGCATTTTTGAAGACAAAAAAAGATCTGGTAGACCACGGAAAACAACAAAAGCAGAAGATAATAGTATTATATTGATGAGTAAAAGGAATCGAAGACTTACGGCCCCGGAAATAACTTCAGGCTTTAATAGGAGTCATTCAAAATCTATTTCATTAACCACTACGAAACGACGTCTTAGACAAGCAGGACTTTCTGGCCATATAGCGGTCAGGAAACCGTTGCTACGGATTGGAAATAAAAAGAAAAGGTTACAATGGGCTATAGACCACCAAAATTGGACAGAAGGAGACTGGGGAAAAGTACTATGGACCGACGAGTCCAAATTTGAACTGTTTGGGCAAAGACGTAGAATTTACATCAGAAGAACAACAAAAGAAAAAATGATCCCAGAGTGTTTAGTGCCGACAATCAAGCATGGTGGTGGGTCAGTTATGGTATGGAGATGTTTTTCTTCAGCTGGTGTTGGTGACCTAGTTAAAATTGAGGGTATTATGAAAAAAGAACAATATAAAACAATTCTAGAAAACAATGCTATACCTTCTGGCTTAAGAACTATTGGTCGTAGTTTTGTTTTTATGCAGGACAATGACCCTAAACACACCTCAAAATTATGTAAGAACTACATAAAGGAACAAGAGGATAATGGTGTCCTCAAAAACATGACCTGGCCGGCCCAATCACCAGATTTGAACCCAATAGAGTTACTGTGGGAAAAATTGGACAGAAGGTCAGACAAAAATACCCAACATCCAAAGAGCACCTGTGGCAGATATTAGAAGAATCCTGGTTATCAATTACACCCGAAATAATAGATAAATTAATAAATAGGATGCCACGGATCGCAAAAAAAGTGATAAAAACTCGTGGGTTATTTTTTGACGAAAAGACAGTTTAATAATAATAGTGTTGTTAGTATTTTTTTTCTTTTATTTTTTTTCTTAAATAGTAACTATATGTATCTTTTATAAAATAAATATGATATAAGAATTTTTTTGAAATAATTATGGAAGTTTTAATTAAAAAATTAAACAAACTCCAAGTGTCCGGAGACATTTGGCCAGCACTCTATATATATATATATATATATATATATATATATATATATATATATATATATATATATATATATTTGTATTTATATTTATTTTTTTTAGAAAATGTTTGAAGAAAGTTAGAAAATACTAAAAACCTTGGTATTATACAAGCCGAAACGATTTAATTAATTCAAGTGACAAAAAACGGCGTGTAAATCTCAAAAGAATAAATAATATTTTTAACATTCATTTTGGATGTATTGATTAATAGCATTTATTTTTAAATAAATTCATTTTGCAACACGTTTTTTAATTTTATAAAATTTCGTCATAATAGTTTAAGGTAAATCCCACATAGGTTATAGGTGGAATTTACACATTATCACATGTTAAAGATCAAAAATGCTACACGTTTTGAATACCAAACGGGATAAAGTAGCAAATACCAGCTTAAGTTAAGCCTCTCTGAAAGCTTCGATGATTAATTTTAAATTACTATTTAAGTAATTTTTAAATTAAAAGAATTTTAAAAATTATCATAGAAGCATTCGGACTTTCATTTGTCTAGTATTGACTACTTTTATACCATTTGGATTAGAATATGTGGCATTTAAGATCTATAACATGTAGTGTTTTCCACCTATATCCCATGTAGGATTTACCACATAAAACCCATGTGGGATTTACCATATGAAACCCACATGGGACAAAATAATAATCCCCATATGGGTTACATATGGTAAAAACCCACGCGAATCCCAAATGGGATTTACCATATGGAATCCATGTGGGATTTACCATATGAAACCCACATGGGACAAAATAAAAATCCCCACATGGGTTACATGTGGAAAAAATCCACGCGTATCCCATGTGCGCTTTTTCACTGGGAAAAACCCCGACCAAATTAATATGTTTCCTCAAATTTTTAATTTTGTTTAGAAACACATACATATATATATGCAGTTATGAACATATATATTTATATAAGTTGATCTATTTAGAGCTTTTCTTCGCTTAAAAATATGCTAAGATATCACTGGGGCACTTTACGGTTGTATAATTATATAATATTGCTTAAAAATTTATTATTAAAAATTATATTTACAAATTACTACTATTAAATTAAACTTACATATTTTAAAATTTTAGGTAAAGTTACAGTTAAATAGTGACGGTCCAGGATTTTTTGGTGTTTTAGCTAGCTAACATCCAGACATTGAGCAAACTCCAAACATTTGTTTGTTTATACTTATGTCAAATAATGAAACTTTGCAAAAAACTGCGATGATTGGAGGCTGATAATGAAAAAGCCTTTTAACTTCATTCCCCACCCCAACCCCAAACGTGAGGGGCTTCAAGTTGATAAAATATTTTTTGTATTGTTCATAACTAGACTTACATTCATCGATAAATTTTAAGTTTCATAGTACTATCTCTCAGCGTTCAAAAATTATGACCATATAAAACAACACAAACTATAACAAGATATTTTTGTAGTACGCAATTTAATATTAGATAAAGAGATATTCAGAGACGCATCTTAATGCCCCAGTTTGTTAGAAAAAAGTCAATTTTAAAATCTTTATTCGTTAATTCTTGATAAATACATAAAATCTGAAAAAAATCAATTCAAAAAACATAACCATTTACCAATATAATAAATAAAACATAGCATTTTAATATAATGAATGATAACACCAAGTTAGTGTCACAAACAATGATATATCTGAACCCAACTTAAAATATACAATGTATTCCAATAATTGCTTTATGCCAAATAATGTTTTATTAGGAAACATTATTTGGCATATAAAATTAGCTGTTTTTTTTACTAGTGACAAAAAAAGCTGACTTTTTTTGTACCATGATTTTTATTTTTTATATATCAAATTTAAAAAGTTTTTTTTTTCTTATTTTATAATTATTTTAACTTCGTTTAAAAGTTAAAACAATTTAATTACAAGTAGCAAACTTATCAATAAGTTTTTTTTTACTACCAACTCTGTACAAATATTCATCAAAGCTAAACCATTTGGATGTTTCTGTACCATGGTTTTTCGTATATAGTTTTTCAGGCGTCAGAGTGAAGAAAATGTGCACACATTCACTTGAAGTTAATAGAAAAGTAGCAAGAAAATTTTTAATGCTTTCACTAGCAGGAAAATTTATCACTTTTAACAACTCAATAATATTAAAAAGGATAAATTTAACCAGAAAGTTCCCATAAATTAAGCTTACAAGGTAAAGCAAAGGAGCTAAGTAAATCTCCTCCATAAAAGTCATTAAAAGGTATGATGGAGTCCTTCTAAATAGTGTCACAAAAAATTGAACTTCTGAAGTTTTTGTGGGAATTAGCACAAAGTTTTTGAAAAGTATCCAAACTATTTACTTTTTTCACCCAACGTGTTTTGCAAACACCTTTTTACTGTTTTATTTAACGGAACAGTACTTTCAATACGATTCTCTAACTTTTGATTTAATAATTTGTAACACGTGACACCATTTGTACGATCTAAAAAACTACTAAATTCTTCTCTTATTGAATTTGAATCAACAAACCATATAATTAAAAATAGTTATTCTTTACTTTACCAGTTAGAGGCTTTATCAGCAAAAAAAGAAAAATTTTCAGAGTTTTGAATATTTTTTTAATACTGTATCAGAAATAGCTTCTTCAAAAACTTTATTACCAGGTGATGGGATGTCTTAGTTATGTAAGAAGTATTTTTTTATAATAACTAAGTTGATCTTGACAAGTTTTATCACCAGCTTTAATACAGAAATGTTGCAAACACTTGATTCTTAAGAAAACTAAATATTTTACAAGAGTCGACAAGATTCGTTTCTTTACAAGAAATTATATTTTTTGTAATAAACCTTTTTATTTATTATTTAAAGAGATTAACTTTGTCATTTTGTTGCATAATTTTTTTAGCTTCATAATTAAGTGACTCTTTTAAACAAACATTTATAACATCAAACAGTAGGCGACATTTTATATCATCAATAAACCTTTTTTATTTCAGGGTGTATGTGTTAAAGGGGACGTCCGACAGTGTTTTTTTTTTTTATAAATAAAATCAAATACTTAAAAATTATATACTGAAAACCAAACTAAATAAAAAGATAAATCTTAGAAAGAAATACTATTGGGGACGTCTATTGGTGTATTTTGTCATGTATTAATTATTATAACTTATTTCACCTCATGATTATCGCAAAACAAAGAATTTTGACTAGGGTTTGTATTACTTTGGGGACGTCCAAAAATTGTTATTAGTAAAGAAATTAATAACTTGCTTTTCTAAAAAATCAAATAAAAGTTTAAAACCATTTTTTTATTGTTTAATACAATATTATTGGGGAAGTCCATTGATTCATTTAATTATATATTATTTATTTGATATTACTTTAACCTCCAGTTGAGGAATTTTTAGAAACTTCAAAAACCGGTCTAAACAAGAAGCAATTTTTTTTTATTAGTGTTTATAAAACTTAAATCTAATTTACATGACATGAAGTATTTTTAAGCGCAACATTAAAACGTATTAATTAACTTTTTTTTTAATTTAATTTTAGTTTTTGTATTATTAGGTACGTCTACTGACGTACTATACGTACCCGAGATCAGCCCCTGGAGAGATTTAATTAAAGTAAGATTAAAATGTTATTTGAGATATCTATATTTTTAACCTATATTTTGCTTTAAACATAAATAATTTTACTTGATGAATATTAATCTTATAAACATTTAAAGCTTCAAGCTGACGAAAACTGTGCATTCCTGTTTGCCCCAAATATTATTCTATCAGCTTGTTTTTATTTACTATAATTTTTTTTGAGTCTAGTGTGATTAGTGCTGCCCCAGGCAACGTTACAGTAAGAAAGATAGCTATGCATGAACGAAAAGTATATCTTTTTTAAAGATTCATTATTAAAAAGCGGTTTTGTTCGATATAACATGGAAACAACTTAAAATAACTTGCTGCTAAATATTCTCATTCAAATCAGCAATATTGCTTTTAGTTTTAGATTTTGACAGAAGTACTTGCTTTATCTTCTAAGTTTATATTCTACGCTTTATCCAAAATTAACAGTTTTACAATGTCATTAACACAGGATGAAATAAGCTTTTCCCCAATTGTATGGAGTGTCTTTGTCTCATATAACACATTGAATTTGATTTCTTTCTCCCATCTCCATCCTCCCTTCCTCACTCTCTACTTAGAAACATTATCATAAAGTAAAACATGTAGAAACACATAAAAACTAAAGCACTAACCTCGAAAAGCTTTTTTAGCTTCTTTAATTAGCATTTCATAGTTTTATTCTAAAGTATTGAAAACTTTCGAGCTGTTTTTTTTTCTTAAATGCTTCTTTTTATAATAGCTAAATTTGCTTTCGCTGCGGTTGATTAAAAATATATTTCAAAGTTTTTTATACCCGAATATAAAAAATTAAAATTAAAATACTCATAGACATGTCTATGGCCTGTGGTCATTAAGCCTGCGAGGTGTCGAAGTTTACGTTTTTTGATGACAAAATAATTCATTAGTTTTTAAAGTTGATAAGTTTTAAAACTAATAAATTACTTTATAAGGTTCATCTTATTCAATATGTCTATCGGTAAGTAACACTGTTTTGTAAACTTCAACCCAAAAGCTCTTTAAAAACAAGATAATACAAAAAATGAAGCGATTGTTTTCTGTTAGGTAATGGGGTTTTATTAAGTATGGGGTAACTTAATACAGGATTTGTGGGGGGCTCTAAAACTGTAAAATAGTACTTTATTGCAACATAACCAATTCCAAAAACATTTTTTTTATTATTAACAGTCAATTTTTAAGAGATTTATGTAAATGTAATACTAGGAGATCCAGATTCAATACAAAGCCATTATTTATTAACGCTTAAGAATGACATTTAAAACAATGTATTATCTGGATTTCTGAAATGTGATTTTGACTATTGGATGCATTATTTGGGTTATAATTATTAATTTGTAAAAAAGTAAAAATTTGCCTCTTCTCTACGTTTGATACTTTTTATTTACTTTTTAACACATATCATTTAATTTTATGGTTAGATTCTTTAACAAAGTTTTTGTTTATAATTAGATTAGTTATACTAAATATAAGAGTGCCTAGTTATCAGTGAATTTAACGAGTCTATCTCTAGATTAAATAATTATCATATCTCAGATTGAGTAAAAAAAAAAAAAAAGGTCAAGGAAAAATAGATCAAGACTATTAGTTAACTATTGGTGTAGCGACCTCACCGATAGACCTACAATAAAAGTAAATAATGTAAACTTACTACAACATTTTTACATGTTAGCTGACAGAAAATAAACAACTTAGACCTTTTTTTTAATCAATTTTTAAGAACCTCCTAACTTTTCATTATTTTGATTTTTTGCTGTAAATTTATAAATAGAGTAGGCGGCTGAAAAAAGCACTTGATATTCAAAACCTTTAAAAGTAGAGGGGAGAACTTTTATTATTTCAAATGAAAAAAATATTAATAATTAAATGATGAAATCAACATATGAGATAACAACAAATAACTAATTACAAAAAAATTATATATTGTTAAACATTTTTTCTAAATGAAACAAAAGAAATGTTTTCGATATATGCGCATACATACATGCATACATACATACATACATACATACATACATACGTTTTAAAAATTTTTAATTTAAAAAAAAAGTTTATTTTATTTTGTGTTTATTATTATCTCAAGATAATCCTTGCTCAAACATTTTAAAACTGTTTCTATTCTTAAAGAACTTTTTTTATTTGATATTTAAATTTAGGCATAATTACGAGTCTTAAACTCTCCGGCATAAGCGCACGTGCTCTGGGTGTGCGTTTTCTTCATTTTTGCACTTTTAGCATTGAGGTTTTACACGATAACATTATAGTTTTTTTTTCTTATTTATCAATTAAAATTTTCTTGGTTCACCTGCCTACAAATAATTTTTCATTTTGTTTCAATGAATAGTTATTTTTTATTTTTGCATTCGGTACGCGTTTTGCTGTGAAATTTCCGGATTTTTTTGTTACGAAAATTTCAACAAGAAGTAAAAGAGGTAATAATCATTCGTAATTTAAAAAGTATATTTTTATATCAGATAAAAGTTGAATTCAAAAAAATGTTCGCTTGGAATTTTTTTTTTTGATTGTGAAAAATAATTATAAAAGTTGTTTGATAATAAGCGTTTCTAAAAGTGTTCAAGTAATAACACTTTTCCCCTTAATTTTAACTGTTTTTCAACCTGAAATCTTTTGCACCTGCAAAATATGCTTTGTTTGTTGTCGTTCTTATAAAATGCGGTGTTGTTTTTACAAAATGCGGGCTCATTTAATACAACTTTAATGAAGCGTTTTTTTTTGATTGTTTTTTTTTGAACATTAAGGAAACTAGAATGTGTTTTTATTTCCTGTTGAGGTTAAAAAGACTTTATTTGGGCAAAAGTCATTGGATCCTAAATATTGCTTTTAGAAACAAATTTTATCAAATTACAAAATAAAATTGCTACTTTTGTTATTAGAAATAGATTGTAAAAAAAAAGAATTTAAAATAAAAAGACAGCAGTTTTGAAGTTTTCATAGAGCGTATACAAAGTAATGCTGTTGTCATTTAGCTAATGGGCGGTGAGCCGATGGGTGGTGGAAGGTCAGTTATTTCTCCTCATCCGCAACACAAACCGCAAGAAAAATTGCCGAAGACCTCTTACTTTTGCTGCAACAGGTAAGGTTTTGTTAACATATGATTTAATCGACAAGTTTTTAAGCTATAAGATTTTTCATGTGAAGTTCTTAAATGTTTCGTAGGACGCAGTATGTACCTGATGAAGTTGATAGGTAGTATGTTTCTTTTTTTCATTTTCAAATCGCTTTTTAAGTTTTAAGTTTTATAAGTTCATTTAAATTTTTTTAAGCGATAATTTGTTGTAAAAAACATATAGCGGAATTCCTTAATTAATTATTTATTAAAAATACAATTATTATATACGAAAAATAAAGATATATGTATAGTATAACTTTTTTTATTTTTTTTATTTTTGTTCTTTAATCATTATAAATTTTTGACATATATAGATATCTTTTACAAAGTATTGAATTCATTTATAATTTAGCATTAATTTTGAATAACATCGTTATTCAAAATTTATGTTAAATTTATATAAAAAAAATAAATCAATTATTTCAAAAATAGTGCTCGTAATACTGCAATTAGTAGTAATAGAGTGGCAACACACAAACTTCACCACTTATCTTTTATCCTCTCACTCTCTCATCGCCTTATTACTCAATAACTTCAGAAATAACCAAGCTAATATTCTATGTTGCACCAACGTCAAAACATCAGAAGTATTGTTTTGACGTTGACGTTTTATTTTTGCAATAAAAAAACACTTCCGTTTTATTTCAAGAATAATTGCATTTACTTAAAGCAAGGGAACATCAAAATACCTTGACAGGCTTATATTTTAATGTGTTATTTTTTTTAACAATCGTGTTCTTTAGTGTAGCATCCATTTTTGCAAAGAGCGAATAGATAAAAAAAATAACTAAACATTTACTTTTTTAACATCTTGCTGAGGACAATTTATCCTAAGTTAAGAAAAAAAAAAATTAAAATCGAATAATTTATAAAAAAAATTTATTTCAAATAGTTGGTTTTTAATTATTTGTTAAAATATTTACTAGGATAGGTTAAGCGTCACTAGTATTGTTACAGACTTATAAAGCGACACCTAAAAACTTCAACACAAACAAAAACAAAGAATGTAAATTTGGTAAATCCTCAAAATTTTAAAATTTATCAAATAATTTTTCTTTAGAGGTAATAATCTAACTTACTTAATTTAACTTAGCAGCCGTAGCGCCAAGATAACTTTTGAACCCAACCATGCGTTTTTTAAGCGAACAAACATTTGTAGCAAAGTAGCATACGATGGTAAAGCAACGAACTATGTTTGGAGAAGAAAAATATAACGTTTTCTTATTTAAAAAATTGCAAACATTTCTTTAAATTATTTATTTCATATTTTGCTGTTAGTTTTCTTGAAACAGTACCATAAACTCTAAATTAAAAAATGAATACAATGGCTAAGAATGGTGACAACAATGGTCACGAAATTTAATGAAACTGCAATACTTTATATGCGCTAAACTGAAATTTTAAACTAAATATTACCTCTTAGTTAGCATACTAAAATATTTGTTTTAGTATGCCATATAACATGTGTATTGTGTATGTGTGTATTTAATGTAATCTATTAGATTGACTAAAAGTGAATGAGCAATTTTTTTAAAAGTTCTAAAAAGGTTTTTGAAGTTTTCATGATTTGAATATACGTATGTATTGAAGTCGCCTATCAGGTAAATTAAAATTCCGCGTTGCAATTTTTATATTATGCGTAAAAAGGAGAATTTTTAGGACCATGAACAGCACTGCCTACCTTATTAGTATCAGTCGGGTTACAGAACAGACGAAGTTACCAGAAATAATTGCAATCATATTGAAAATCCGAAACTAATTAAGCGCTGCTTAGCAAACAAACTTAAATGCATTTAAGGTATTATAAAACACAATTTTCACGTGTTTTGAATAGAATTGCTTGTTGACTAAGTTAGCAAGCAGACACCTGGATGAATCGCTTATCTTTGCATCACACGTTTAACTTGACCATGTCATTACCGGAGATAAAAAATAATTACTCTACATAAACCACACCAGAAAAAGAGGTCATAGAAAATAATGGTTCATATACTATCAAAAATTAGTAATGGAATTAAAAATTAATAATAGAGGAAATGGGGCGCATTGATCGCCATAGCAGTACTTTGTATACTGCCAACTACCCAATAAAGATATAAATACTTATTAATTACAAAACTAAACTAGAACAATCTGTCTTCGAGTATAAATAAGTATTTTAATAAAAAAAAATCGATAAACATAATACATTTTAACTTTAAAACAACCCTTACAAAAGATCAATGTACCCTATGCAATGGGGTACTATGATCTCCGATATGGGGCTCTTTAATCTGATATGGGTAACATTATTTATACTAATAATATTGCTATACCTAAGGGCTTTAAATGCTTTAGTTGAAGGGTATTAGTTTATATTATAACATACATCTAAAAAAAAAAAAGTAAAATTATTATAAAATATACCATAGCAACACCTTATACGCACCAGTGTACAAAGTTTTTTCATTAAAAAATGAAATTGTATATATGAAAATATGCCCGTTATATACTACTAACATATATATGTATAAAGTTTTACAAAACCTGAAGTTTGTTAAGTCTATATGAACACACAATTTTAAGTTTACAAAGACTACATAAAGTACATACAAGACTAAAGTTTACAAGATTTTTTTTGTATATATATTATCATCATTTGTCAAAGTCAAGTCGTGAAGCTGCTTTTGATTTACATCATTTTTTAATTCAAAGCAAGCAGTTTTTAACTTCTCCCTTTTTTATCTTTTGTGATGAGTTTCTTATGTTAGTTTGGTTTAGTGTTTTCTTTTCTTCTGACGAACGAACTTCATTTTTTATAGGAGTATCAGTCAATATCCTTGTTTTTAGTTGCCTACTCTTAACTTTTTTTTTCTAGCAGATTCTTAGTCTAGAGTTTTGAAACTTTCAGATCTCATTATTTTTTACAGCAAACTCATTTGCCAATAATCGTGTTGACTTAGTTGATCCTCGTTCGGCTGATGTGGTTCTTCCAACTTGTTTACTTCCTTCACCTGCTAACACTTTAACTGATTTTTGTAGAGTTGTTAAACCAGTTTTATCAATATTATATATACAGTAAGGATCAAATTTATATTGGTTACTTACTGTTTTGTCCATAGTTCATTTTTGACGCATATAGTAATCTAATTTTTTTGATAATCTTTTTTCATCTTCTGCAGTAAAAACTTGTTTATTGTTGTAATAAGGCTTAAAAGATTCATTTGGGTTGAGCTTCTTTTAATGAAAATATCATTTTAAAGTCATTCGATTTATGCTTAACTTGTGAGCTAAACATTCATTGGTCTTCCCTCTAAAACCTCATCAACAGCTCTTTAATTGTAACACGGGGTATAGCAACTCTATCTGTTTTTTGTTTTTTTCTATAGCTAACCATGTAAAGATCTGAAATTAAAAATATTTTAAAAATAAAATATTTGTTTAAAAAAAAAATAATTTACATAATAAAATTATGTAAACTAATTGTAAAACTTCTATAAAACTAAAAATTAATATTGTTAAAACAATCAATATAGGTCAACAATCAATGTGCCCAAATAGGTACAGTTGACATATTGATGCCAATAACTTCTCTAAATATTGTAACCAACTCAAAAAACAAATTTATTTTACACTTAACACATATAAGTTCACAATAAAATGGTTGAAAATTCATACGGAAATCTAATTAAAGTTTATTTTTAAAAACTATTTTTAAAAATCACTTTCCATGATGAAAAACTGTATCTTTTTTTTCTTCTTAACGCAGAAGTTAATCTTATAAAAAAAATTAGAATAAACAATAAAGGATAGTATAATTATGGTTAATTAAATTGCAACTCCTGTCAAAAAAAGGCAAAAATAAACGAATAAAAGTTAAAAAACCATACTGCCCCGGCGATCAATGCAGCCCTATCTCCCCTAAATACATTTCTAGAATAAAAAATGCACATTACTTTTAGCCAATTCAACATATTACGCGCTTCAGTTACAGAATTTAGTTTCACTGTAATGTTCGAATCATTGGAATATCACTAAATTTATTATTATTATTTAACAGGTACGTAAGTAAAAATTTCAAATTTCTTAAATATTATACTGTTATATATCATTAGGAAGAGTATCAGCACAGTATTTTAAAAGCTTTTTAAAGTTCCTTCAAAAGTTATTACGGTTTAAGTACCAATTTTTCGATATATGGATTTGTTGAAGAAACTGTGGTCACAAACAAATTTTTTTTTTACTTAAATAGTCATAACTTTGTCAATTCTTATCAAAATACAAACATTTTGATGCCAGATGATAGGTGCAAGAGTGGGCCACAAAAATATATTGACCACTAAACACCGGGCGTATCCAGGGGATAGAGGCGGTAACAAACCACCACCTTTACCATAAGAAATTGAAAATTTTTTTTAGAAAAAAGCCTTTTTTTAAGACATAAATAGTTCAAATATACAAAAACGTTGCTATAAATTTATATACCAAAGTATATGAGAGGCGTATGTTAACGATGAAGGTGGGTGTAGTGGTGATGGTTTGATACATCATAGTATCGAAAATGACTTGCTTTTGTAACTACTTTCATCTTTACTAAAATGAATTCCTTTAGTATACAATATAAAATTATGCTATACAAGAATTTACGTGTACAAGTGGTGTTTTCATTGATTTATTGGAGGAACGTATTCCCCCTCCCCCCAATCTTAAAAAAAAAAAAAGATAAAATAATACAGCTACTGTTTCCCTAAAGACCCAAAATAAAGTTTTTTCTGTATAAAAAAGGTTCTATAAATTAATACCGGACAACTACTAACTATGGAAGGTGAATATAAAACTCATGGTAAATGTGTTGATGATGTTTTAACACACCCTCATATTTAAAAATTTTTTCAATTATGAAATATCTAATTGGTTATTTGAAGTACAACAACAAAAAAGCAAAAAACATTTTACTATCTAATAATTTCATTTCAAAATTTTAATAAATTGGAAACATTATTGAAAACCTTTACCTCATTTAAATTAATAATTTGTCCTTATTTTCCATTTTTTAATGAAAATTTTATTTAATCTAAATCAAATATAAAAAATGTTTAATTAACCCCTATGTTTCCCCCGATCATTTCGGCCGAATGAAAATTAGGTACCAAAAGTGCGACAAAAAATCTATAAATCTAAATCTAACAGTAATAAAGTTTAAGTATTCTAGTTTCTAAAAATAATCTATGTTGATATCAAATTCTAAAAGGTTTTCCAACAAAGCACGTCTTCACTATGCTAACTAAAAAAAAATCTAAAAAACGTGACAGTTTTTTAGCACAGAAGTCGGTTCCAGTTTGCGTCAACTTATGTGTTTAGCCAAATTTGAAAGCGAAGAATTATTTACAATAAGCGTTCATAACTGAATTGCCGTGTGAAATTTCAAAGCACAAGTAAAAATATTTGGGATCATTTTACAGGATGCATTAAAACACGCAAGAGTACTCATGTCGGAAACAATAAAAGAAGAATATGTTTCAACAACAATCTCTGGATTCTATAAACGTTAAGAAATCATCCGCTTCTGATTTTAACTGCTACAATTGAGGCAAGCCTAAACGTGTTTCTCGAACATGTTTTTTAAAGAACTAAATTGTTAACGATGAAATAAAATGTTTCAGATGTGGAAAAACCGGACACATTTGAGTTTTCCTGATGCAACGACCAAATTCTCGAAACGTGTTGCGAGAATTTGGTCGTTGCATCAGGAAAACTCAAATGGGGAATCGCCAGCACCAGCTGTTTCCCTAAACAACTAACAGCGTTTCCAACATGTGCTGTGCAGGTGAACACCTTTTCAGGAAAAGCACTGGTTGACAGCGGATATACTCGAACTATTATTTCAAACAACATGGTTCAGAGAGCCGGTTTTCATATCCAAAGTTAAATTTGGTTTTATTTTAATTTATATAGAGAAGCAAGCTGTCGGTATTAAGGACAAGGACTTTGATTCAAACTTTGATGGTAGAAAGTGGACTGCTAAATATAAATGGAAACAAGGTGAACCACAACTAAGGAATTCTGTCGCGCAGCACTAGTAAAATCCCA
Organism: Hydra vulgaris; assembly: GCF_038396675.1. NCBI lineage: Eukaryota > Metazoa > Cnidaria > Hydrozoa > Anthoathecata > Hydridae > Hydra > Hydra vulgaris. Next base: position 63,234,097 of record NC_088931.1, on the reverse strand, counting down.
GTTAGGTCATCAATTTAATGAAGAGACGGACTCATGGGTAAAAAAATGGTGGGTTGAAACCATGCAACATAGATGAACAAATACAGAAAGGATTGTCCCGTTAAAAACAATTGAATCAAAAATAAAAGGAAGATACAACCTTTTTTGGACTTTGGCGAGTTGAATCAGTATTTTAATTCACATAATGCCTCAATTGACGCATGTGATGAAACAGTGAGATGATGGAGAACTGTTGGAGACAAATTTGCAACGCTTCTTAGATGCACATATATGCAAATACACGTTGATCTTATAAGTTTTGGTTTTGGGTTAAATTCTGTCCTTAAAACTTCAATCTTTGGCAGAGTATTGAATCTCGATGCAGGCATAAGTAAAGCAACTGACCACTACATTGACAACAAAATCGTTAATTTGAATAAGACATTTTTTTTTTAAACATCTTTGCTTCCAACAAGACTGCAAGCAACCACTAATTAGAGTTGGAAGTTACTGGAAGTGAAAAGATGAAGATTGTAGAGCAAGATAACGATTGACAGACAACTTAAAGGATCGCAAATTATATGAATCAGGAAAACAAGATGAAGGAAGCAAAGTCCGAAGAACTGATGTCCGAGCAAAAAAACTAGACAAATAAGAGTTTTTGGAGCACTTAGGAACAGTCACAGAAAAAGGATGACACTTAATTGAATGACAAGTAACACGAGAATGAATTTTAGTTGATGGCACAAAAGGCGCTAGCTCTTTAGAGCAGTGCCCATTATAGCATTTGTAGAAAAGAGAAAGAGAAGCGACATTATGACAATGTGATAATCGTTGGCGGTAGGCTGCAAAAGCAGGTCCAACTATGTTTACAATGCGTTTTTGCACCTTGTCTAAAAGAGAAAGGGCATTATTAAAAGATCCACCCCAGATATGGAAACAGTATTCCATACAAGGCCGGATTTGAGATTTATAGAGATAGAGAATAGAATCCGAAGTAAGAAAGTGTCAAGCTCGATAAAGAGATGCAACCTTAGCAGATACTAATTTTGCAACAGATTTGATATATGATTTACAAGGAAGATCGGAAGTAAGAGTTAATCCTAGAAGATGAAGGGTAGATGACTCATCGAGTGCATTACCGTTCATAAATATAGGAAGATCTAAATTATTGCGATAACAATTGGCTGAAAAAAATTGAGTTTTATCTGAATTAAAGTTCACCAGCCACTGTGAGCCCCATGCTGTAACAGAAGTGAGATCCTTTTCAAGCTCAAATGTCCCCTCCAAGCAATCAGAAGGTGTTGGCTTCTTATCATGACAAGAATAAATGGTAGTATCATTTATATGTAAGAATATCTGGAAGATCATTAATGTAAATTAAAAAGAGTATAGGGCCAGAAAGATAGAACTTTGAGGAAGTTACAGAATAAGTAGAAGAGTGCTGTCTTGTTCTGCAGCTGATTTGCTAACAATAAAACCGGTTATTATTGTTAGCAAATCAGCTGCAGAACAAGAAGATCGAAATCCATATTGATGATCAGAAAGTAAGTTATTAGATTCAAGGTGAGAGATTTTTTTGATTAAAGATTCAAAAACCTTGCTTATGATAGGAAAAAGACTAATAGGATGGTAGTTAGACAAATCAGATCGCTCTCCAGAATATTTGAAAATAGGGATAACAGATGCCGCTTTTCAGCAGGCTGAAAAACAAGACTCTAATAAGCACTTGTTGAATAGTTTTGAAAGTATAGACGACAGTTCCGGAGAACACTTCTCAAGACTATTACAGGTATGTTGTCTAGGTCACAAGTTGTAGAAGAGTCTAAGCAAGAAATCACTTTAGATACAGAAGCTGGAGTAATACGAATGTCAAGCAATGGATCAGCTTGTTTGACGGCTATATCAGGTAGAACGCATCTAATGGAATCAAGAGATGATATTGATGAAAAGTTCTTAGCAAACAATTCAGCTTTGTCTTTAGGTGAGGTGACAAAGTCTGAACCATACAGGAGTGGTGGAATAACAGATTTGCCCTTATTATTGATACTATTAAAGATTCTTTAGAAGTCACTAGAGCCTTATTTTTGTGATGAAACACAAGATTTCATGACCTGAGAATAGCGGGCTTTAGCATTAGACGAAACCTTTTTACAGTGGTTTCTGGCAGTAACAAACAGACAACTGTTTTCTAAAGAATTGTTTTGCTGATAGATATGGAAGTAATGGTTTCAATTGGCAATTGCAGCAGCACAATGTGAAGAAAACCATATAGAAGAGTAAGGCTTGACCTGGAATCGTCGAGAGGGAATAAAAGATTCCATGCCAGCCTGAATCCACAAAGTTATGTAAGAAGCACATTTATCAGCAGGAAGATGAAAGATTTCTACCCAAGGGCCATCTTGAAGAAAATCACAAAAGCATCCCAGTCAGCTTTAAGGTTGTTGTAAGAGGAAAGATGATAGGGGGATTCAGGTGGTGAAGAAGAATGAGATAATAGTTTTAGAGAGATCAAACTGTGATCGGAAGCACCTAAGGGTGAATGTGGAGACACTGAGCATTGACTAGGATCAGAAACAAGATATAAGTCAAGTAGAGAAGGTAAATGATTCGGGTTGTCAGGAAAGCGAGTTGGAAAGTTGACTGTTTGAGTTAGAGATTGAGAGGCTTTAATGCCTGCAGAGTCACTGACACTAGAGCCAAGCCATGCAGGGTGATGAGTATTAAAGTCACCGACAACAACAATACTAGCTGATGGATGAAGAAAGAGGGCTTGGTCAATGTGATCAGAAATAACATCAAAAAGAGTCTTAAGATAAAGGAGAGCAATATAGAACAAATAGAAAGGTGATAGAGTGAAGTGGTGCTAAACGAAAGCAAATAAAAAAATAGTGTGTGGATTCAAACCTAGTTTCCCGACAAATAGGTGAATTCGTACAAATATAAATGCCCAGACCAAGTATGTGACTATTGGAGTCTTTACGAATTAAAGGAAGATTACCATCAACACTAAGATCACAAGATAAGTAAGCTGAACTAAAATTAGTCTCACAAAGAGCAAGTAGGTCTGGTGAACTTTGTAAGAGATAAGACTCAACAGAAGAAAAGTTACTTCGAAGACCAAGAATGTTAGTGAATGATAGGTTTAGAGAACTTGTTGATGATGATGGTTTTTTGTGTTTAATAGTTTTTGGTACTTTATTCATTGTTAAATTTGTAATTTAATAGCCCAAGCAATTGCCTTATTACTACTAATAAACATAAGCCGTAACAAAGGGCTCCAAATGTGGCCTTGGCAATGCACTCCAAAAGTACAAACAGGGACACTATCCATGCGCAAAATTGCACTCTTAATACTTTGATATTTTTCAGCTGTTGATGGAATCAGCCTCTCTGAGAGCTACTACAGAGTTCCGGAACTCTGACTACCAGCCGGCCTCAGAACCATAAAAGTGAGTTTTAGAGCTGTACCCTCATTAGGAGATAATAGAATGAGTTGTCAAGTCAAAAAAACAGAGACACAAGCAAAAGTGATGCATTGAGTCAAGAAGATCCAGGATTCAACATCCTTAACTGGAAACAATGTATTAAAAATACATCTGCGCCAGCCTAATAGATAAAGAATGGGTGCGAGGCTGGTCAACAGATAGGATCTGTTTACTCCTTAAGTCTTTGCCTAGGAGACCTTCAAAAAGACATTAGCTTGATGCATTTAACATCTACCCAAGATGAATCAAAACATCAGTTGAAAATGTCGTGAACCAATTGGCGCTTTATGAATCGGCAGCCGAAGATCAAGAGCAATGTGATGCTGCACAAGTGTTAGGGCTTGCAACTATTTAGAAAAAAAAAAGAGGTTTATTGGAAACATGAAAACATCATTCCCAAAGTCGCAAAGTATTAAAAATTAAAAAGTAACATGACGGAGACATTTTCAATATGTGGACACTTATTAGGTCACTATCCTGGTGGATGTTGGTTCAGAATTGCATACAGTTTTATAAAACGTCATACCCAAGGAGATGCTTGAGATGTTCTTATCGGAGATTAAGCTCAGTCATGGTTGATAAAAGTATTGCGCCAATTGGAAGGTAATGATTCTCTAAGAGGGAAATGGGATGCTGAAGGGATTCAAAATGGAGCAACATTGCGCTGTAATACAAGCAGCATGGCAACGGGAGTTGCTATAGAATAAGATGACGTAATAATTGAGGATGCAGTCTGGCTTTGAATTATTAATGATATCATGAATGTTTATTTGCTGAATTAGATGCTGTGGTGGATAAATCTAGCCGCTTAGTGGGATATAAAGAACCTTTCAGTATTCACCAATTCAGTAACAGTTTATGGATGGTTAAAAAGTATGCTGACTGAAATTCATAGGGTTCGATCAAACGGATTATCAGAAATGCTTATTAAAAAAAGACTTTCTCTATTGCAAGATTTAATAAAAGAATATGATATGAATATAGCATTGAAATGGGAAATATTGCAACAGAAGTTCGTAATTGTCACTCAAAGCATCATTTTTTGCGTTAATCGGACAATGTTTACAGTGCAACAAAGACTTCCGCACGTATTAAGAAAAGACGTTGAAGAATGTGTGTGCAAATGTTATCAATGTAATTTAATTGATCCAGCACCAATAAAATGGGAACATGGAGTGCTAGATGTACCAGATATATGGTATCGCATTGCCTGTGATTCGCTACAAACGGTGCCCATAATTAACAATGATTTACTGTGGACCAATCCAGTTTGCATTTTGGAGAAAGTTGCCTCGCAAAGATACCAAAAGTGTGGTAAGTCAATTAGAATCTGTATTTTAGGGAGTATGGCCCACCACGAGAAATATTGATGGCTAATGGAACGGTGTTTAGATCTAGTGAATTTTCAAACATATCTGTGAAATGGTATGCAGGAAAGATGTATAGACGTGCATATAGACCATCAGGAAATGGGATTATGGAGTGTAATCACCACACAGTAAAACGAACAGCAGCGAGTGCACAAATATGTTCGTTACTAGCGGTATTTTGATAAAATGCAACACCAACGATGGAAACACAAAGGAATCTACAAGTGCTTTTCAAAAAAATAAGTACGTCTGGCGTCGAACAATTCAAGGGGAGAAAAACATTGAAACTCGGATTACAACGAGTTATGGAAACCTTTAGAATTGGAGAAAAAGTTTATGTTCGCCTTGCAGGTGCAAAGTGCACTTTAGTTTGGAAAATTGGTACTGTAACTGATATACTCACAAACAAATATTAAAACTATCGGTTTACCGAGACATGTATGAAATGTGAGAATAGTTCCTGCATCAAATTCTACAAACACTTTAAGTAAAATTATTATCAATGAAGAGGTTGACAATAATGAAAGTGAATTACAATTAGATTTGGATATTTTTCTAGCACGAGAGGAAGAAATAGTTGTTGACGCTGATGAGGAAACTGACGGCAGAGAAATCATCGATAATTTATTACCGACGATCAGACTGTCAACTAGAGGAAAAAAAAATCCGACATGTTTAAATGACTATGTTACTTAGGAACTTTAGTTCTTGGGGAGATGTGATAATGGCTGATCGTTATAAAGATTTATTATCATGCTTATGACTATTTTTGTCATAAATTTAATAATTAAATTGATGTAATTTACTACTGCATTTATGACTGGCAGTCTGCCAGTCATAAGATATTTTTGTACATAATTACGCCCTCGAGAATTTCCGTTTATATATAAAAGTTGTAAATAGAATTTAAAAAGAACAGAGTTAAAAATAAACGTACACAAAGCTATCGTATTAACGATTTCTTTAACAATTACCAATCAAACATTGCATTTTTTTTAAAAGTTGTTCGGCAAACTCCCGAGTTAGCGATACGATCAACTAAAATTTATTTACTACTCAAAAAATTAGCCATATGACCTTTTATTGAATAAAAGAGTAACTTTAGATTAGCTGACCATAATTAATTATAGTTAGTATTTTCCTATCTATATTAGATAATCAATTATTTTGTTTTAAACCGCTTTAAAAATTTTTTGCTTTAAACCACAGGTGAAAAATTATATTGCAAAAATTTTAGTTTTATTGTTACGTAAGTTTTATTGATAAAAAATCATTCTTTTTAATGCAATTGTAATCCCAATTTGCATATCAATATTTTATTTTTTTAAAATCTTTTCCGTTGCTGGAGCTTATAATTGTTTGTTTATTTTACTGTTCAGCTTTTAACGCTTAATCCAGATTTTTTTGTTTGTTTTTTTATGTTAAATGTAATGAATTTAGATCCCATGTCAAGAACTTCTTTTAAGTGGTGATTAAATTTAACAATCTCTTTCAAAATCTTTTTAATTTTTTGTATTTCTAAAAAAATAAATAATCCGCTTGCCTTCTTTATGTATGTAATGCGATTATTTAATTCTATAAAAAGAAATTCAAATTTTATAATCTTTTTCAAGTATTTCTAATTCTTATTCTACTATGACTTTTTAATACTAATTCGAATTTTTTCTTTAGTTTTTTTCTTTAATAAATAAAAAGATAATCATTTTCTTTCTTGCTTTATGTTTTTTACAACATATTTTTATATTTTAACTTTTTTCTAT